>NC_069502.1:876586942-876859442 GCF_027579735.1 Bombina bombina
AAACTTGTATGTTCTATTCCAATCATGAAATGACATTTTGGGGTTTCCTGTCCCTTTAACATTGTCATCCTATTAACTCTAGGTTTTTTATTATTTCAAATAAAAGATTGTATAACTCCTCTGTAGTTTGCAAAGTTCCTCCACTCTCACCGGAATTGGCAGTGCTCAAAAAAATATAAAGTAATCTAGGAATAGACATTTTTGAAACCACAACTCTACCCAGAGAGGAAATATAGAATTTTCCCACCTATACAGATCTTTTCACAACTGACATCAACGGAATATGGTTCAGTTTAAAAAGATCAGCTAGATTCTGATAAATATTTATGCCTAAGTAGCAAAGAGCTTTTTTAACCCATGTAAAGCCAAAATAGATCTCTAGAAGTGATTAGGTAAGTTGACCACCAGTGCTTCACATTTGCTGCTATTTATTTTATACCCCGAAATAACCCCACATTTTTTAAGAATGTTTTATATACGATGGGTAGGGATATCAATGGTTTTTGTTAATGCCAGAATAATGTAATCTGCAAAAAGAGCAATCTTATTATCTTCTTCACCTACTTTAATTCCTGAAATATCTGGAGACCCTCTTGCTGCCACAGCCATTGGTTCTACACACACAGAAAATAACAAATATAGTGATTCATGGTCTGTTTATGATGCTCAAATACAATTGCTGAGCATCCATAATTTACAGTATTTCCCCTATGACAATGAACTTTAAATGAGACTCTCTCCCCCTTTCTCTCTCTCTCTCTCTCTCTCTCTCTCCCCCCCCCTGTTACTGTGAAGATCACGTACAATACAAGTCACTGCATGTGCCAGTAAAGGAAAAACATTATAAGGATATCTGACAAATTCTCTTGCTGAACAAGATAATGTCTGATAAGACCAAGAACCAAACCTCAGACCTTCCTTATGCACACAGAGGTAAGCAGGACGTCACATTCATGTCATCTGGTTTTCTCATTAGAATGGGATAATATTTACAGTTAGGGCTGACAGCTGTCCCTCAGAACATACTTCATATACTGTATGTGACTTGGCACACTTAGTATGTGGGGGTCACACAAACGTCAGAATATACCCTAAGCCACCATAAATATTTTTCATAAATGAGCAGTCATGTTATACTCCTTGGCTGCCACTAAACACAACAATGATTTCTTTCACGTAATTGGCAAGAGTCCATGAGCTAGTGACGTATGGGATATACATTCCTACCTGGAGGGGGCAAAATTTCCCTAACCTCAAATGCCTTTAAATACACCTCCCACAACTCAGTTTTATAAACTTTGCCTCCTATAGAGGTGGTGAAGTAAGTTTGCTTGTTTGTTATGATTTCTTCTATGATAAGCGCTTCTAAGCATTCTGAAGCCCAATTCCTCTCAGAGTACAGTGTTTGTCAGAGGGATGTGAAGAGCGTATTGCCTATTTATTTTATGGTTTCTCTCACGGTAAGTCTTTTCAAGGGTTTTCTGTTATGGGTCGTAGGGATTCATCTTCTACCTCCCTTTTCAGATCGACGATATACTCTTATATACTATTAACTCTGCTGATAGTTTTCAGTACTGGTTTGGCTATATGTGGATGGTAAATATGTATCATTATTTAAAACACTCTCAGCTATGGTTTGGCGCTTTATGTATTAATATAACGCTTTAAATATATGTATTTTACTTATATTTCCCATGAGTCAGGTCTATGTGTATTTCCCTTTATAGTCTAAACAGTTTCAGTATAGGAATCATGTTTGGGAAGCTAATTTGACTCATTATTTTGCTGGCAAATCTAGGCTCGCGAGGGCGCAAAATGTTGTTTTTATTGTGTCAAATTTTTTTAGCCTCAAATTTCGTAATTTTTTGCGTCTTTGACGCTAGTTGTTTTGGAGCGAAATCGCGTTTATTATGACGCGAGTTGTGTCATTTCCTGGTGTTAGTTTTGTGCCAACATTTTTTAACTTTCTGCGTAATGGGTCATTCTTGGCGCCAAATTTTAGTTATTTTACACCTCTCCCTCTATTGCTCGCTGTTTTCATGAATTTTGAAAGCTATTATGCCTGCTTTTTTATTTTATTTTTTGTTTTTTTAAGGGACAGTCTAGTCCAAAACAAACTTTCATTATTCAGATAGGGCATGTCATTTTAAACAATTTTCCAATTTACTTCTATCACCAATTTTGCTTTGTTCTCTTGGAATTCTTAGTTGAAAGCTAAATCTAGGAGGTTCATATGCTAATTTCTAAGTCCTTGAAGGCCGCCTCTTAGCTCAGGGCAATTTGACAGTTTTTCACCACTAGAGGGTGTTAGTTCATGTGTTTCATATAGATAACACTATGCTCACGCACGTGGAGTTCCTATGAGCCAGCACCGATTGGCTAAAATGCAAGTCTGTCAAAAGAACTGAAATAATGTGGCAGTTTGCGGAGGCTTAGATACAAGATAATCACAGAGGTAAAAAGTGTATTTATATAACTGTGTTGGTTATGCAAAACTAGGGAATGGGTAATAAAGGGATTATCTATCTTTTAAAACAATAAATATTCTGGTGTAGACTGTCCCTTTAACAAAAAACTAACTACTATCTTTTGTTTTTCTCTATTGAGACTGTTACATTGTGGAAATTGAATGTTTTGCCTAATGTTATTTTTCTTTTTCTGTTACATTGTGTGAGATGTTTCATTCTGATCCTGACTCTGATGTTACTATGATGCCCTGGAACACAATTCTACAAAGCTAAGTGTGTTCTTTTCATTATTAAGCTGTTGTTATTTCTTCAGCTCAATTATGTGGCATTTATTTATCATGTTTTATGCTAGCAATGTTTCTACATGTACAATGACATTTACTGTTTTACATATTCAGTTCATGTATTTGATTTCATCTGCAAACATCACATGTTGTTGCTTATATCAAAAAAGGTTATGACTGCTATTATGCCTTTAAGTAAACTTACAAGGTCTTTTCAAAATTGTTAAGATTTAATTAATTTTTTTTCTGACCGACTGCATACTGTACTTAAGTTTATTCTACTGATGGTTTTCTTTGCCTCAAAGGATCCTGTATCAGACAGTTTGTTAAAAGTTCTCCTTATTTTTCATTTGAACATTGTTTGTTCTTTGTTAAGGACATGTTTCTATTTATAGATTTTATGAGTCTAGTACTCTTATTAACTATGTTATTAATCCTTTTCAAATCTGGATTTTAAGATTTTTGCTCTTGAGGACTTTTCCTATTCAATATACTATCTGTATTATATTCTAGAGAATGGTTATCCTGATTCCCTCTTGGGACTGTACTACTATTTCTATGGAAATTGGTACTTATTTTCAGGATTCTTTAGAATTTGAATATAACCTTAGTAGAGCATATTGACATACTGTTTTTATATTTTTTAGCTCAGCTTTATCTGTTATCATTACTGTTCTCTCAACCTTTGTTGAACAGTTAGCATAAGCAGTTTCAGATTCTCAAGTATATAACTCTGTTTATTTACTTTAGATGTATTCATTTAATTATGTTTACTATATTATTATGATTTCAAATATATTTTATCATCTCTATCTTGTTAGGATAATAATTTGTTTGATTTCGATTATCTCCACTATTTCTGGAGGTTTCGAGTTTTTTTTTTTCTGTCCTACTTTTAGTCCGGTGATGTAGATCAGTTGGTGAATGTCCTGACTACAAACGCTTGTTCTAGATCCAAGGGTCATAGAGTCATATCCTGGCAGTGTTAATACAGCCCTTTGGCCTTTTGAGGTCAATTTATTGTGTACCATTTATTTGGGTAATAATAGCAACTGTTTTTATCAGCTGCTAATTTGGTTAACTCTGAGTGTAAGCACTGAAAAAGCATTTTCTCTTGTTAAGTGTATCCAGTCCACGGATCATCCATTACTTATGGGATATTCTCCTTCCCAACAGGAAGTTGCAAGAGATCACCCATAGCAGAGTTGCTATATAGCCCCTCCCCTAACTGCCATACCCAGTCATTCTCTTGCAAGTCTCAACATAGAAGGAGGTCCGCGAGAGGAGTGGTGTTTTATACTTAATTTATTTCTTCAATCAAAAGTTTGTTATTTTTAAATGGCACCGGAGTGTGCTGTTTTTCTCTCAGGCAGTATTTGGAAGAAGAATCTGCCTGCGTTTTCTATGATCTTAGCAGAAGTAACTAAGATCCACTGGCTGTTTTCTCACACATTCTGAGGAGTGAGGTAAACTTCAGATGGGGGACAGCGTGCGGGTTTTCCTGCAAATGAGGTATGTGCAGTAAAATATTTTTCTAAGGAATGGAATTGACTAAGAAAATGCTGCTATTACCAAGTTAATGTAAGTAAAGCCTTAATGCAGTGAAAGCGACTGTTAGCAGGCTTATTAATGTATGTGCAGTAAAACTATTTTCTAAGGAATGGTATTGACTAAGAAAATGTTGCTGTTATCAAATTAATATAAGTAAAGCCTTAATGCAGTGAAAGCGACTGTTAGCAGGCTTATTAATGTATGTGCAGTAAAGTAATTTTCTATGGAATGGAATTGACTATGAAAATGCTGCTGATACTGAAATAATCTAATTTAAGCCTTAATGCAGGGAAAGCAAGACAGGCTTATTAATAGAGATACATACTCTTTAAAAGAAGGTTGTTTAAAAAAAATGTTTGCTGGCATGTTTAATCGTACATTGGTGATAAGGTTTATTGGGGCATAATTTTTCCACATGGCTGGCTTAATTTCTGCATAGCAACAGTTAACTGAGGTTTCCCACTGTTGTTATATGAGTGGGAGGGATCTAATTTAGAGCTTTTTTGGCACAGTTAAATTTACAAAATGAATCATCCAGATTCCCTCAGCAGTCCTTTGAATACTACAGGACATCTCTAAAGGGCTAAAAAGACTTCCAAAATCGTTTATAGGGAAGGTAATCCACAGCTCAGCTGTGGCAGTTTTGTTGTACCTGTTAAAAAACGTCTATGTCTTTTTTTTTTTTTTTTTTTATCTGTTTTTTGCATTAAGGGGTTAATCATCCATTTGCAAGTGGGTGCAATGCTCTGTGAACCTATTACATATACTGTAAAAATTTCGTTTGATTTACTGCCTTTTTACAATGTTTTTCAAATGCTGACAAAATTTGTTTCTCTTAAAGACACAGTAACGTTTTTTATATTTGCTTGTTAACTTGATTTAAAGTGTTTTCCAAGCTTACTAGTCTCATTATTAGTCTGTTCTAACATGTCTGACATAGAGGAAGCTCTGTGTTCATTATGTTTAAAAGCCATGGTGGAACCCCATTTTAGAATGTGTACCAGATGTACTGATTTCATGTTAAACAAACAATAAAGATAATTTTTTTGTCTTTAATAACATTATCACCAGAGGATTCTGTCAAGGGGGAAGTTATGCCGACTAAATCTCCCCACGTGTCAGACCCTTTGACTCCCGCTTTAGGGACTCACGCTCAAATGGCGCCAAGTGGTTCAAGGGCGCCCATAGCGTTTATTTTATCAGAGGTTTCTGTCGAGGGGGAAGTTATGCCGTCTAACTCTCCCCACGTGTCAGACTCTTCAACTCCCGCTCCAGGGATTCACGCTCAAATGGCGCCTAGTACATCAAGGGCGCTTATAGCGTTTACTTTACAAGACATGGCGAAGGTTATGAATAATACTCTGGAAGCGGTATTAGTCAGACTACCTGAAATTAAAGGAAAGCGAGATAGCTCTGGGGATAGATACAGAGCATACAGATGCGTCAAGAACCATGTCTGTTACTGCCTCACTATATGCAGTGGGTCATATTTGTGATTCAGGGGAGATGATTTAACCTGATTCCGATATTTCTATATTTAAAATTTATGCTTAAGATCCTTCACTTGTTGCTCAGGGAGGTTTTAGCAGCTCTGAATGACTGGTTTACAATTACAGTGCTAGAAATTGTGTAGACTGAATAGATACTATACAGTGCCGGTGTGTACTGATGTTTCTTTCAATACCTAAAGAGGTTTACAGAAATTATTAATAAGGAATGGGATAGACCAGGTGTGCCGTTCTCTTCCCCTCCTATTTTTAGAAAACTGTTTCTAACAGATGCCACCACACGGGAACTTATGGCAGACGGTCCCTAAGGTGGAGAGAAGAGTTTCTACTCTAGCTAAGCGTATCACTAGCCCTGTCGAGGACAGTTGTGCTTTTTTAGAAAATGTTTATTCAACAAGGTTTTATTCTGTAGCCCCTTGCATGCATTGCTTTTGTCACTGCTGCTGCGGCGTTCTGGTTTGAGTCTCTGGTTGAGGCTTTACAGGTAGCGACTCCATTGAATGAATACTTGACAAGCTTAGAGCACTTAAGCTAGCCAATTCCTTTTTTTTTTTTTTTCTGATGCCTTGTTTTCTATTGACTAAACTAACGGCTAAGAATTCTGTTTTTACTATGCTGGCGGGCACAGCGCTAGGGCTTATATTATGGTCAGCTGTCGTGACTTTAATAAATAAGCTACTTAACTCCCTTTCAAGGGACAGACCCTATTCGGGCCTGGTTTGAAGGAGATTATTACTAATATCACTGGAGGAAAAGGTAATGCCCTTCCTCAGGAACAAAAAAGTCTAATTTTCGAAACTCCAGGACGGTCTGGTGATAACCAGACCTGGAACAAAGATAAGCAGGCCAAGGAGCCTGCTGCTACCTCTAAGACAGCAGGTAGAACGGCTCCCTATCCGGTAACGGACCCTGTAGGGGGCAGACTTTCATCTTTCGCCCAGGCGTGGACGTGAGAGAGAGGCCCAGGATCCCTGGGCATTGGAAATGATATCCCAGAGATATCTTCTGGATTTCAAAACTTCCCCCAAAGAAGGGGAGATTTCACCTTTCACAGTTATCTGCAAACCAGATAAAGAAAGAGGCATTCTTACACTGTGTACGAGACCCATCCTGTTCCAGGGGAGGAACAGGGATAGAGTTTTTACTCAAATCTGTTTGTGGTTCCCAAGGAGAGGGAACCTTCAAATCTATTTTCGATTTAAAGATCTTAAACAAATTCCTCAGAATTCCATCATTTAAGTTGGAAACTATTCGTACCATCTTAACTATGATCCAGGAGAGTCACTAGAGGGCTACAATGGATTTGAAGGATGCTTATCCTCACATTACGATGCAGAAAGATTACCATCGGTTTTTCAGGTTGCCTTTTTAAACAGGCATTACCAGTTTTGTAGTTCTTTCCTTTAGGGTTAACTACAGCCCCAAGAATCTTTATAGAGGTTCTGGGGTCGCTTTGGCGGTTCTTAGGCCGCGGGGCATAGAAGTGGCCCCTTATTTAGACGACATCCTGATACAGGCGTCAAACATCCAAGTTGCCAAGTCTCATACGGACGTAGTACTGGCATTTCTGAGATCGCAGGGGTGGAAAAGTGAACAGGAAGAGTTCTCTATCCCCAATCTCAAGGGTTTCCCTCCTAGGGATTCTGATAGATTTTGTAGAAATGAAAATTTACCTGACGGAGTCAAGGTTGTCAAAGTTTCTAAATTTCTGTTGTGTTCTTCATCCATCCGCGCCCTTTGGTGGCTCAGTATATGAATGTAATTGGCTTAATGGTAGTGGCAAGGGACATTAGTACCGTTTGCACGCCTTCATTTCAGACCGCTGCAACTATGCAGACTCAGTCAGAGGAACGGGGATTACACAGGGACAATTGTTACAACAGATGCCAGCCTTTTAGGTTGGGATACAGTCTGGAACTCCCTGAAGGCTCAGGGATAGTGGACTCAGGAGGAGACCCTCCTGCTAAGGTATATTCTGGAACTGGGAGCGGTATTCCATGCTCTTCAGACTTGGCCTCAGTTAGCAACTCTGAGGTACATCATTTTTCAGTCGGACAATATCACGACTGTGGCTTACATCATCCATCAAGGGGGAACATAGTTTCCTAGCGATGTTAGCAGTCTTAAAATAATTCTCTGGACAGAGACTCTCTCTTGTCTGTCAGCTATCCATATCCCAGGTGTTGAGAACTGGGAGGCGGATTTTCTAAGTCGTCAGACTTTTCATCTGGAGGAGTGAGATTCCCTCTGGAGGTGTTTACACAAGATCAAGCAGGAGAGTGCTTTGGTGTTTTTGGCAGCGCCTGCGTGGCCACGCAGGACCTGGTATACAGATCTGGTGGACATGTCATCCTTTCCACCACAGTCTCTGTTTCTGAGACAGGACCCTTTACCTCAGGGTCTTTTCAACCATCTAAATATAACTAATCTGAGATGGACTGCCTGGAGACTGAACGCTTGATGTTATCAAAGCATGACTTCTCAGAGTCAGTCATTGATACCTTAATACAGGCATGAAATCCTGTCTCTAGGAAAATTAACATAGATATGGTGTAAATATCTTATTGTTATGAATCCAAGGGTTACTCATGGAGTAAATTCGGGATTCCAAGGATATTATCTTTTCTCCACGATGATTTTGAGAAAAGGGTTGTCAGCTAGTTCCTTAAAAGGACAGATTTCTACTCTGTCTATTCTTTTGCACAAGCGTCTGGCAGGTATTCTAGATGTTCAGGCATTGGTCAGGTTTTGGTTAGAACCAAGCCTGTGTTTAAAACTGTTGCTCCGCCATGGAGCTTAAACCTGGTTCTTAGGGTTCTTCAAGGAGTTCCGTTTGAACCTTTTTCATTCCATAGATATCAAACTTTTATCTTGGAAAGTTCCTTTTTGGTAGCTATTCCTCGGCTCGTAGAGTCTCAGTTATCTGCGTTACAATGTAATTCTCCTTATCTGGTCCTCCGTACGGATAAGGTGGTCCTGTGTACCAACCTGGGTTTTTACCTAAGGTGGTATCTAACAAGAATATCACTCAAGAAATTGTTGTTCCATTCTTGTACCCTTATCCTTCTTCAAAGAAGGAACGTCTATTACACAATTTGGACGTGGTTCGTCCTTTAAAGTTTTACTTACAAGCTACTACAGATCTTCATCAAACATTCACCCTGTTTGTTGTCTATTCTGGTCAGAGGAGTGGTCAAAGACTTCAGCAACCTCTCTGTCTTTTGGTTTTACAAAAAGCACAATTCATTTAGCTTAGGAGATTGCTGGACAGCAGCCTCCTGAAGGGATTACAGCTCATTCTACTAGAGCTATGGTTTTCACTTTTTTAAAAATGAGGCTTCTGTTGAACAGATTTACAAGACGGAGTCTTGGTCTGCATTTTATACTTTTTCAAATTTAACAAATTTGATTCTTTGCTTTTTCGGAGGCTATTTTTGGGAGAAAGGGTTTTTATAGGCAGCGGTAACTTCTGTTTAAGTACCTGCCTTGTCCCTCCCATCATCCGTGTACTTTAGCTTTGGTATTGGTATCCCATAAGTAATGGATGATCCGTGGACTGGATACACTTAACAAGAGAAAACATAATTTATACTTACCTGATAAATTTATTTCTCTTGTAGTGTATCCAGTCCACGGCCCGCCCTGTCATTTTAAGGCAGGTAATTTTTTCATTTAAACTACAGTCACCACTGCACCCTATGGTTTTTCCTTTCTCTGCATGTTTTCGGTCGAATGACTGGATATGGCAGTTAGGGGAGGGGCTATATAGCAACTCTGCTATGGGTGATCTCTTGCAACTTCCTGTTGGGAAGGAGAATATCCCATAAGTAATGGATGATCCGTGGACTGGATACACTACAAGAGAAATAAATTTATCAGGTAAGTATAAATTATGTTTTTTGTATCTTTCTGAAAGAAAAAACCCTATATAATTACTAGTTATTAGACTGCATGAAGGTGCGGTTCTCAAACCAGTCCTTCTGGTGGGGGGCAGATTAAATTGTTTTTGGATGAATTCTGTCCAAAATCTATATTATTCTTAGGGTTTGAATAGATATTTAGAATGAGACCTTCAAAGGGAAGATTCTTTTCTTTCTTCTATGAATTTTTTTTTCAGGAGTGATTTTACCAGTTCTTTAGCAGGAACAGGAATTGGGTTGCTATTTAAATCTATTCTTTGTCCCAAAGAAGGAAGGTTTATTCAGTCCAATTTTGGATCTGAAGACTTATATTGTTTTGTTAGAGTCTCAACTTTCAAGTTGGCGATTTATAAGGACTATTATGCCTTTTTTGTTCGGCAAGGTCATTTCATGTCCTCTCCATTTTACAGGATGTTTATCCTCATATTTTATTTCATTCAGACCACTTGTGGTTTGAGATTCTCTTTTTAGATAAGCTTTACCAATTTGTCGCTTTTCCATTTGGTTTAGCGACGGCTTTATGAATCTTTACAAAGGTTCTGGGTGCCCTTCTTTCTGTAATAAGACAGTAGGGTATTGTGGTTTTTCCTTATTTGGATGGTATCTTTGTATTAGCATAATCCTTTTTTCTTTTATTGGAATCCCTCATGAATCAACTAGTTTTGTTTCTTCAAGACATGCTTAGAGGATTTAATTTACCTAAGAGTTTCATGATTCATCTGACAAGGGTCTCCTCTTTTTTGGGTTTCTAGATGGATTCAGTGTTCATGACTTTGTCTTTTTTGGACAAATGTCAATTGTAATTGGTGTTAGCCTGTCTAACTTACAGTCTAGAAGATTCCTTTCAGTGGCTATGTGCATGGAAGTTTTAGGTCTCATAACTGCAGCATCGGGCGTGGTTCCCTTTGCTCGTTTTTCATCTAAGACCTCTTTTGCTTTGCATACTGAATCAATGGTGCAGGGATTGTTTTCAGATATCACAGTTGATATTCTTAAATCCCAACACTCAACTCTCTCTGATTTGGTGATTAGACTATCATCATTTTATTCAAGGGGCCTCCTTTTCTTCGTCATTCCTGGGCTGTATTTTTAATGAATGCAAGTCTTACAGATTGGGGAGCTGTCTGTGGGTCTCTGACAGCACAAGGGGTTTGGAAACTTCAAGAGGCGAGGTTTCCAAAAGATATTTTTGAACTCCGTGCTATTTTCAAAGCTCAGGCTTGGCTTCTTTTAGGAGAGAACTTTTCATTTTGCTTTTAGACAGACTATCACAACTGTGGCATATGTCAATCATCAAATAGGGACTCTCAGTTCCTTAGCAATTAAGAAGTATCTTGAATACGTTCTTAGGTGGATTTCATCTCCTGTCTAATTTCTATGATTTATATCTCAGGTTTAGACATTTGGGAGGTGGATTATCTCAGCCATCAGTCTTTACATCTGGGAGAGTGGTATCTCTATACAGATGTGTTCTCTCAATTTCCCAGGTACCTTTTTAAGGTCCAGGGATCCTCAGGCAGAAATTGTGGATGCATTAGCAGTGTCTTGGTTTTGCAACCTGACTACATCTTTTCACCTCTGTTTTTTTCTTCCAAAGGTGATCTCTAAGATCATATTGTAAATCTTATGTGTTTCAGATAGCATCAGCATGGCCTCTCAGGATTGGTATGTGGATCTTGTTCGGATGTCCAGTTGCTATCCGTGGCCGCTTTCTCTTTGGCTAGCCCTCTTGTTTTAGGGGCTTTTTTTCCATCGGTATTTCAAATTACTAATTTGAAGGTATGGAAATTGATTAGTGTTTAGTCATAGAGGTTTCTCTGACTCAGGTTTTTATCACTATGTTGCAGGCTTATAAGTATGTTTTAAGGAACATGTATTATCAGGTTTGGAAAACCTATATTTTATGGTGTTCTTCTCATAAATTGTCTTGGCATTCTTTTAGAATTCCTAGAATTTTACAGTTTCTTTAGGATGGTTTGGATAAAGATTTGTCTGCAAGTACTTTGAAGGGACAAATCTCTCTTTCTGTTTTATTTCATAAGAAAGATTGCTAATCTTCCTGACATTCACTGTTTTTTTTGCAACAATGTATCATGAAACACAGCACTCACTGCACAGCCAGGAACAGGTTTACCAAACCCAGTATTGATATATAGAGACAGAAATCGTTCCAGCTGGTGCAATAAAAGACTTTTTTATTTGTGCAAACAGGGATAAAGAAGCGACGTTTCAGGCCCACACTTGGCCTTTTCTCAAGCTTAACCAAACATTAGTGAACAAACATTTAAATAGCCCTAATGGCGCCAAATATTGTGATTGAAAAGTGATACAATGCTGCCCTCTAGTGGAAAACCATCATTTAACATACAAATAAGTGCACATTAATGGCCTCCATCCTGCCACCTAGTGGATCAACATCATATTATTAAACAGTTATATCTCTCATATCATATGTGAAAAAATTCTTATTCTATATTAAAAATTGATCAACATTACAAAATTGCATATTAATAAAAAATATAATAAAATACATTGAGAATTTCATTAATGCTTTTAGTAACCACAATATATTGAATTAAAAAATATATAAAGTGTATCCTAGATGTATCAATCATATTTGATATAGTTATTTTAATCAGTTAACTTCATCTTTATTTTGATTTTCAATTCATCACTATATGGATGCACTCATATAATTGGTCAATATTGGCTATTCAACATAGTGTATCTATTTAAATTTATAGAGACATTTAATCTCATACTGATTAGTATTTACATTAGAATGCACATTCATTTATATAGTTATAATATTACAAAAAAAGTCCTATACTTATTTAATTTTATTAAATTTTATTGGATTCTATTTAAAATGGATTTTATTCAGTCACCAAAAGGCAGTCCAATTACATTCTCTATTTAAACCTCTGGGCCATAAAGTACCTAATTCATTGATCCAGAACGTTTCTCTCCTAGTTAATATATTCTCCTTATCACCCCCTCTTCTAGGTGTATTAACTCTTTCAATGATTTGGAAACGTAATTGACTTATTCTATGGCCCGCCTTTATGAAGTGTCCAGCCACTGGAGCATCCTTTTTACCACAACGAATATTTGACTTGTGCTCAGAAATTCTTTCTCGTGCTTCCCTGGTCGATTGACCAATATACATCAAGGAACACGGACATTTAATTGCATAAATAATATATTCTGACCTACAAGTCAAATATTCATTTATGGAGTACTTTCTGCCTGTATATGGGTGACAAAAGGTATCACCCTTAATCATAGAGTTGCAATTAATGCAAGATAGACACGGGAAACATCCTTTCCGTTTTTGACCAGTTATTGTACCCTGAATTTGTTTTTTCTTTGCCCCAATGTCTGCTTTCACCAATTTATCTTTAGTATTAGGGCCACGCTTATAGGCTAACATAGGTGGTATTGAAAAGGCCCCTATACCTGGGTGACACTTAGATAGAATGTACCAATATTTACGAATGATTTTATTAATTTGGTGACTTCTTGTATTATACTGAGATATAAATTTAATCCTCTCTAAATTTTTAGAACAATTCATGTTCTTTGCTTTCCCTACTGTTTTGGATCTGTTACTATTTAAGCTCAAATCTTGTTTTATATCTTCAATCAATGCCTTTGGATAACCTCTTGAGATAAATTTATCTGACATTTTCTTTAGGCGAACCTCCTTAACCCCTTAACGACCAACGACGTATGGGGTACGTCCTGCAAAAAAATGCAGTTAATGACCAAGGACGTACCCCGTACGTCGTTGGTCTTTGAAAGCAGTGGAAGCGATCCTGATCACTTCCAACTGCTTTCATGTTATAGCAGTGATGCCTCGATATTGAGGCATCCTGCTATAACATTTTTTAGCCGTCCGATGCAGAGAGAGCCACCCTGTGGCCCTCTCTGCATCGGCCATTGATGGCCATGGTCGTTGGTGGGTGGGAGCTTACCAAGGGAGGCGGGTGGGCGGCCATCGGTGGGAAGGGGGGCGGGATCGAGTGCGGGCATGCGCGCGGGTGCGCGCGCGTGAACTGGAGCGGGTGCGCGCGCGTGCACGGGAGCGGGCGCGCGCGCGCGGGCGGGTGGGAGCCCTACACTATGGAACAATGATGGTACTCGGTGGGAGTGAGGGTGGGCTTCTAAAAACTGTTTAGCGATCTGGCAGGGGTTGGGGGGTTGGGGGTTGAGGGAGGGCAGCTACACTACAGAAAATAGTATTTTTCTAAAAAAAACTAAAAAAAAACATATTTGATTTTAAACTGGGCACTGGCAGACAGCTGCCAGTACCCAATATGGCGCAATAAGGCAGAGAGAGGGGGGTTAGAGAGCTGTTTGGGGGGGGGGATCAGGGAGGTTGGGGGCTAAGGGAGGATACTACAGAACATAATTATTATTTTAAAAAAAAAAAAAAACCAAAAAAACTCTTATTTTAGTACTGGCAGACTTACTGCCAGTACTTAAGATGGCAGGGGACAATTGTGGGGTGGGGGAGGGAAGAGAGCTGTTTGGGAGGGATCTGGGGGTGTGATGTGTCATGTGGGAGGTTGATACCTACACTAAAGCTAAAATTAACCCTGCAAGCTCCCTAAAAGCTCCCTAATTAACCCCTTCACTGCTGGGCATTATACACGTATGGTGCGCAGCGGCATTTAGCTGCCTTCTAATTACCAAAAAGCAAAGCCAAAGCCATATATGTCTGCTATTTCTGAACAAAGGGGATCCCAGAGAAGCTTTTACAACCATTTATGCCATAATTGCACAAGCTGTTTGTAAATAATTTTAGTGAGAAACCTAAAATTGGGAAAATTTTACGTTTTATTTTTATTTGTTCGCATTTGGCGGTGAAATGGTAGCATGAAATATACCGAAAAGGGCCTAGATCAATACTTTGGGTTGTCTACTACACTACACTAAAGCTAAAATTAAAACTACAAGCTCCCTACATGCTCCCTAATTAACCCCTTCACTGCTGGGCATAATACACGTGTGGTGCGCAGCGGCATTTAGCGGCCTTCTAAATACCAAAAAGCGATGCCAAAGCCATATATGTCTGCTTTTTTTGAACAAAGGGGATCCCAGAGAAACATTTACAATCATGTATGCCATAATTGCACAAGTTGTTTGTAAATAATTTCAATGAGAAACCTAAAGTTTGTGAAAACATTTGTGAAAAAGTGAACATTTTTTTTTATTTGATCGCATTTTGTAGTGAAATGGTGGCATGAAATATACCAAAATGGGCCTAGATCAATACTTTGGGATGTCTTCTAAAAAAATATATATACATGTCAAGGGATATTCAGGGATTCCAGACAGATATCAGTGTCCCAATGTAACTAGCGCTAATTTTGAAAAAAAGTGGTTTGGAAATAGCAAAGTGCTACTTGTATTTATTGCCCTATAACTTGCAAAAAAAGCAAAGAACATGTAAACATTGGGTATTTCTAAACTCAGGACAAAATATAGAAACTATTTAGCATGGGTGTTTTTTAGTGGTTGTAGATGTGTAACAGATTTTGGGGGTCAAATTTCGAAAAACTGCGTTTTTTTCCATTTTTTCCTCATATTTTATAATTTTTTTTATAGTAAATTATAAGATATGATGAAAATAATGGTATCTTTAGAAAGCCCATTTAATGGCGAGAAAAACGGTATATAATATGCGTGGGTACAGTAAATGAGTATGAGGAAAATTACAGCTAAACACAAACACCGCAGAAATGTAAAAATAGCCTTGGTCCCAAACGGACAGAAAATGGAAAAGTGCTGTGGTCATTAAGGGGTTAATGGTAGGATCTGACACGATCCTATCAACCCTAAGGAGTTGACTTGAGAAAGTACTCCATAAATGAATATTTGACTTGTAGGTCAGAATATATTATTTATGCAATTAAATTTCCGTGTTCCTTGATGTATATTGGTCAATCGACCAGGGAAGCACGAGAAAGAATTTCTGAGCACAAGTCAAATATTCGTTGTGGTAAAAAGGATGCTCCAGTGGCTGGACACTTCATAAAGGCGGGCCATAGAATAAGTCAATTACGTTTCCAAATCATTGAAAGAGTTAATACACCTAGAAGAGGGGGTGATAAGGAGAATATATTAACTAGGAGAGAAACGTTCTGGATCAATGAATTAGGTACTTTATGGCCCAGAGGTTTAAATAGAGAATGTAATTGGACTGCCTTTTGGTGACTGAATAAAATCCATTTTAAATAGAATCCAATAAAATTTAATAAAATTAAATAAGTATAGGACTTTTTTTGTAATATTATAACTATATAAATGAATGTGCATTCTAATGTAAATACTAATCAGTATGAGATTAAATGTCTCTATAAATTTAAATAGATACACTATGTTGAATAGCCAATATTGACCAATTATATGAGTGCATCCATATAGTGATGAATTGAAAATCAAAATAAAGATGAAGTTAACTGATTGAAATAACTATATCAAATATGATTGATACATCTAGGATACACTTTATATATTTTTTAATTCAATATATTGTGGTTACTAAAAGCATTAATGAAATTCTCAATGTATTTTATTATATTTTTTATTAATATGCAATTTTGTAATGTTGATCAATTTTTAATATAGAATAAGAATTTTTTCACATATGATATGAGAGATATAACTGTTTAATAATATGATGTTGATCCACTAGGTGGCAGGATGGAGGCCATTAATGTGCACTTTGATACATATTTGTATGTTAAATGATGGTTTTCCACTAGAGGGCAGCATTGTATCACTTTTCAATCACAATATTTGGCGCCATTAGGGCTATTTAAATGTTTGTTCACTAATGTTTGGTTAAGCTTGAGAAAATGGCAAGTGTGGGCCTGAAACGTCGCTTCTTTATCCCTGTTTGCACAAATAAAAGTCTTTTATTGCACCAGCTGGAACGATTTCTGTCTCTATATTCACTGTTTTTTGTTCAGGCTTTGGTTCGTATCAAGCCTGATATTAAATCAATTTCTCCTCCTTGGAGTCTTAATTTGGTTTTAAAGGCTTTGCAGGATCCTATGCATTCTTTGGATATTACACTATTTTCTTGGAAAGTATTGTTCCTTTTGGCTATCTTTTCAGCTAGAAGAGTTTCTGAATTGTCTGCTTTCTCTTGTGAGTCTCCTTTTCTGATTTTCCATCAGGATAAAGCTGTTTTACGGACTTCGTTTAAATTTCTTTCTAAGGTTGTGAATTCTAACAACATTAGTAGGGAAATTGTTGTTCCTTCTTTATAGGCATTTGAGGTTTGGGAAACTTTAATCTATCTACCTAGACTATATACCGCTAAGTGTCCGTTTTTTTTATGTGATAGTGCTTATTTAGCCTAGTTCCGCTTCTAAACTGTGTCCCCTATAACTAAGCTGCCCCACTTGGGCTATTATGTGTCGTGTAGACCACTATAAACGTTCTTCTAAAAGAAAAAAACCTATAAGCGTTTCTTAAATTTATTAAACTTAGTATGCCTGGTTATTGCTTCCAGATCAGGTGGTTTATCCCTGTTCCCTTTCTAACAGTTAGGTACTTGTGTCTTTCTTGATATTTCCATTCTTAGTGCTGTATCAATAATAATTAATAAAGTGCAAACAGTAAACATGCAGACAATAAGTCAAAATAAGAATTATTTAGCCTGAACTATGTGCTTTTACAGCAATTAGGCAATTGCCTCTAATCTCCAGAGTTGTAAAGATTATCTAATGATTCCCTTTTCAGGCCAGACTAATGATAAGATAAGGAGGGCAATACCCTAGTGTTTTCACCTTTTATTTGTTTTTTGGGTCTCCAGTTTGTTCATCTAGTTAGGGTTTGGCATTTTTATCCAACACCCCTGACCATGGTATTTTTTGTGATTTGGTTGTCATCCGTGTGATCTCATCCGTGTGATCTTTCTCTGCTTGTTGTACCAGAGCGTCACTTGGAGGTATATTTAATAACTCGCAAAAGTTTGCAGTATCTTCCACAGATTTACACTCAGTTTGCCATTTCTCAGTACTATTATTGATGTTGGTAATCCCCATCTGTATGGAATCTTCAAATTCCTCAAGGGGGCTGTTAATGTCGCAAAATCTTGCCGTTGTTGCAAAGTTTTGGCTGACAAGTCCTAAAAGATCTGTATTCTTGCCAATTCGAATTGTAGGGCCTGATATAATCTTGCCAGGTTAAATATCGTCTTCGTTTATAGGCATACTATAATATGCCTCGGTGGCTGATTTTCCAGTGGCCTTGGCCTTAAGGTGAAAGTAAATCCTAGAATTTTAAAAACACTAGGATTTACTATTGAAACAAATAAAGGGGACTTTCATTCATGAAGTATAAGATACTTCACGTAGAAAGCTCCTTTATTTGTTTCAATGGGTCACAGTTCTTTGCTCCTACAGCAGCCCACGGCTAAAAATGTTTTTGGCTAAGAGGTGACGTTTTCACCTCTTAGCAAATAGCCCTGCGGTAAATCCGGCTTGGCGCCCATGGGAGTCAGATTTACCGCACAGCTATTGGCTAAGAGGTTAAAACGTCACCTCTTAGCCAAAAATTTTTTTTTAGCCGTGTTATGCTGTAGGAGCTAAGAGCGGTGATCTCTTGAATCAAATCAATGAGCTTTCTACATAAAGTATATTATACTTCATGAATGAAAGTGCCCTTTATTTGTTTCAATAGTAAATCCTAGCGTTTGTAAAACACTAGGATTTACTTTCACTTTAAGGCCCAATGTGCTCTCTCTAGGGATATATTTGGTAATGGGGTGTTATTATTATTTTTTGCCATTTCTTTAAATAAGACGTATAAATAATCTGGTATTGTTGCCCCTTGTACTGTTTCTGGGATACCTCTGAAGTTATTGCGACGTTTTTCGAGCTCATCCACCTTATTTTCTAGGTCACTAATTTGCTGTTGTTGGTTTGACATGGTGGCTGTTATTTCCGTGATGTTATTCTGTAAATCCTCTCTCTTGTTCAAGGATTGTGACCCTAGAGCCAAGTTCCTTATAATCCTTTTTTAGTTCAGTACACTCTGCTTTAATACACACTTTGACTTGTTCTATTAGTTTTCCTATTGCTTGTAGTGTAACCGGTGCTTCCGTGCCCTGGTCTATCGAGGTATTTAATAGGCCCTTTTTGGTTTTATCAGGGGGGGGGGTCTATATTAGTTTCTTCATCTGAGTGAGGTGTCACGCTTGCTGCTTTATTAACTTCTGAGGTTCTAAAAAATGTGTTGACTGGGCTATGCCCTATTGGTTTGGACTTATTAGGTTTTTCAGACTTTTTTATCCTATGCTGAGACATTTCTGCTCTTAATTGCAATAATAATATTGGGATCTCACAGGTTTCAGTGAAGATATCACGTTGGCTTCAGTGGGTTATTGCATCCAATTATTTTAGATGTTTTATGACAATTCAAATGCGCTCCTTGGTGTATAGTATGCCCCTTAGTGATCAGATTCAGTAATTCTTACTATTTTCTGATGGTTTTTGCTCACTGAAACACTTAATATAACTTTTTAGTGTAACCTCGGGGGGTTATAGTTCTGAAGACTTTAATAAATTGCGCAAGGGAATTACCCGTTTACATATGTCCTCCTTGAGTTTTCCTTGGGCTTGAATTAATAAGCGCTTTTTATGCCCTTTCAGGACTATTTGCTTTTCAAAAATTACGCAGCTTATCCTCCCGCCTTAAACAGAAAAAATAGAAAAGTCAATGTTACCTTTTTACAGCGGGGGTATCCCCTTTCTTCCCTTCGGATATTCTAAGTATTCTTTTTAATCTGCCGCCCAGCTTACTCTCCTCTTGCCTGAGTGCTGGTGTCTGTCTCTAATGCAGCAGGGTCCTTCCGGAACGCTTTACTCTTGGTTCTCCAGAGTATTTCCACTGGGCTCCTCCGCACCTCCCCACACAGCTTCTTTAGTCTGCCGCGATTGGATGGCTCTGCTCTATCGTCTTGCTCTCTCGCCAATCTCAATCGCATTTGTACTCACAGTGCTCCCAGGCTCTCTGTCTGCTCTCCACTCCCCCGGCACCACTACTGCATCTCGTCTACCTCTCCGATTTCCCCAACAGTTGCCAGTGGAATCGCACGGCACACCCCACTCAGAGCTTAAAATGTCCACTGCAAATAGTGTGCTTCTAGTCCCTTCGCCATGGTCTCAGCCTGACCAAAGAACCATGCGATAACAGTCTTTGGCTGTTTCCTGGCTGATCCGCTCACGGAGCTAGCGTGTTGTGGCCATTTTGGATGCCCGCTTGCTCCGCCCCAACATGTTGTAATTTATAAGCACAAAACCAGCTATTTCATATAAACCGGAAAATGCAATTTCTCATGCATTTTATACTCTGCAGCTGGTATAACAAGTCATTTAAAATACATTAAGGAAATCAAGCCTATGTTACAGGGGATGTGGGAATGTAGGTACCTTTTAAGCATATGTGGTGGGAGTGTGAGGGGGTCAAACAGATCTGGCATTCCCTCTCAATACTACTTAGCACGATACTAGATGAGGAGATAGAACTCAACATATCACAGGCTTTATTACACATAGGCGACGAAAAATATAACAAACATATTAACACTTTCATTAGAATAATGTGTACAATCACTAGGACAGCTATAGCTTACCATTGGAAAACGGGGGTTCCATCATGGATGGAAATAAGGAATAAGATAAACACGTTTAGAATGTATGAATCCGCTTCATGGATCATGAATACTAGGGAGTCATTTGAGAAAATCTGGTTCTATTGGATCATGAATAACACACTTACCACCTAGCACATATAGAGTAAACGTACTAGTTTATAGCGTTGGGAACCAAATGGTACTCAGGGATAATTAATTACAATGGGACCAAGTGGGAGTAATCAATTGGTCAATGTGAAGCAATTATTAAGAGTTTTCATAAAATTAAAGGCAAGAGACTGTTATATAAAGGATATGTGTTGATGATGGGTTTGTTCTATTTTTCTTTTCTTTGATTTTTTTTAAATTTCTTATTTTATCTTTATATACACGGGCAGCAACTGTTGTATTAGAATGATGTTGTAATGTCAACCTTCCCCCATCCGGGGGCCTTATATTTTTTGTACTTTTTCTTTTGTTGTCTTTTCTGTAAAGCCTTATTTATTTTGGCATATATGTTATGAAAATTCCATTAAAAATATTTTAACATAAAATACATTAAGGGAAAAACTATTTTAAAGTGTACTGTCCCTTTAAGTGTCCAGTATTTTAGTAAAGATTTTTCTGGACAGTTTACAGGTTATTATTAGTGGCTATGAAAATACCTACTGAAAGAGTACATCTATAGCACTCAAGAGCTATATTTAAATATGTTGTTGTTGTTTGTTACTAATTGTAGAGACTTAGTTATTACTTTGTATTCAGACAATGTGAGCTAAAATACTTTGGATTACAAAAAATATCCTTAGGGATTAGAGGAGGAAACTTAGAAAAATCTTTACTCCAAACTGAAATCAGATGGATATTCCTATTAAATAGTGTCCAACCATATGGATTGAATGAACAAAACAATTTTGGTTCATTTCTATAAACTGAAAAATCCTAAAATAGGCAATAACAAAGTTATTTTAACAATCAAGTAGTGATTTGGAAAAATGCATAGAGAATCAAAATCACACCTGTAGACCTATGTTCAATGTAATCACAATATAGTAAAGCAATTTATTATATTTTTCAATCAATATGAATTTAATAATTTTCAAACTATTCTAATTCATAAATTTCTGAAAACAGGCAAATAAGGCAAATTTAATACTAAATACAAATATGCAATAAATACAGTACACATGCTCAGATATATAATTAATAAAATCTAAAACTCAAATAATAAATCGATTCATAATCTAAAAATATCACTTGCTTGATAGATATTCCTAAGAAATCACTATATGAGGACACTAGATGTTTTAAATATCACGTATATGTATATATATATATATATATATATGTATGTGTATATATATATATATATATATATATATATATATATATATATACACACATACACATACACACACACACACACACACACACACACACTTGTCTCGACTGCTGTATTCACAATAGACGGAATGGGTGAGATTAGCACCCTGTTTTACAAAGTGATGACTTAAAGTCCAGTTTATTTCTAGTTATGGTAAATCCTAGCATTTTTTTAAACACTCGGATTTACCATCACTTTAAAGCTATGAGGCCTGATTGATAGGTGGGTGGAGCTAAGACAGCCAGCCCCCAGTCAGGTCCTGCCTACTTCTCTAAGACACAGCATGTCAGAAGATATTAGCACCCAGTGTACAGCCTACCTGCCAGTAATATATACAGTATAAAGCACACAACAAGACCTGATAGATTAGCAGAACTAAGGCAAATACCTGGTATGCCCAATGCTCAGTCTAGCCCAGGAAAGGTTTTAAAGGGACAGTAAACACTTTGAAATTGTAATATAAATAGGGTTTGCTATTGCCACTTTAAGGGGACATAACCTAATGAAAGTGACTAGCCTTGCCTACTCCACTAACAACTCCAGACTTGCTGCTGATAAAAAAACAAAACAATTGCAGCAAACGCTGTGTCAATGTATTCCAATAAAAATCAGCCTCACCTAGTATGTTCATTTATTGCAAGACTGCATAAAATCTTGTAATTATGTAGTGTTTACTGTCCATTTAAAGGGATTCGAAACTTCAAAATGTTCTTTCATGTTTTGGGTAGGACATACAGTGTTATACAACTTTTCAATTTACTTATTTTATCAAATTTGCTGAAGGAACATCATTGCACTACTGGCAGCTAGATAAACTCATCTAGTCAGCCAATCACAAGAGACAAATGTGTGCAAGCACCAATCAACTGCAAGCTCCCACTAGTGTAGAATATGTGCATATTCTTTTTCAACAAGCGATACTAAGAGAACGAAACACATTTGAAAGTAGAAGTGAATTTAAAAGTGTCTTAAAATGACATGCTCTATCTGAATCATGCAAGTTTAATATTGACTTTCCTATTCCTTTAGGCTAAAAATGTAAAAGCACAGAGGGAAAGCACCAGTGTGTATTTGCTGCTGTTGTCTGTCTGGGATATACACAAACTGTTTTATGGTAAAGTTATAAAAACTTGATCATGGGATATAAAACCTGAATCTGCTTTATTTGTACAGATAAAGATTACTCTGATGTAGTGAAAGATGAGATAACAGAAGATCTGTGTTTGACGTGTCAGGTGGGAGACCCAGATGAGGAAACCAGTGACAGTATCAGCTCAGGTGAGTGTGCATGTGTGAGATGTGAGTTACAGGTGAGTGTGCACATATGGTGTGTGTGAGTTACAGGTGAGTGTTCACGTTTGATGTGTGTGAGGGGTGCGAGTTACAGGTAAGTGTGCATGTATGAGGGGTGTGATTTACAGGTAAGTGTGCGTGTATGAGGGGTGTGAGTTACAGGTAAGTGTGCACGTATGATGTGTGTGAGGGGTGTGAGTTACAGGTCAGTGTGCATGTATGAGGGGTGTGAGTTACAGGTAAGTGTGCGTGTATGAGGGGTGTGAGTTACAGGTCAGTGTGCACATATGATGTGTGAGGGGTGTGAGTTACAGGTCAGTGTGCATATATAATGTGTGGGAGGGGTGGATTTTACAGATCAGTGTGCATGTATGTGTGTGAGGGGTGGGATTTACAGGTCAGTGTGTACGTATGATGTGTATGAGGGGTGTGAGTTACAGGTCAGTGTGCACATATGATGTGTGAGGGGTGTGAGTTACAGGTCAGTGTGCATATATAATGTGTGGGAGGGGTGGGGTTTACAGATCAGTGTGCATGTATGTGTGGGAGGAGTGGGATTTACAGGTCAGTGTGTACGTATGATGTGTGTGAGGGTTGTGAGTTACAGGTAATTGTGCACATATGATGTGCATGAGCAGTGTAAGTTACAGGTAAGTGTGCATGTATAATGTGTGAGGGGTGCGAGTTACAGGTCAGTGTGTACATATCATTTGTGAGTTACAGGTAAGTGTGCATGTATACAAAAAAAATAGTGAAATTACAAAAAATCACAAAAAGCAATATAAGTGAAAAATAATGTGATTAATAAAGTATATATAATCCAAAATCAAGTACTTTAAAGTGTCTTCTTAGTGACTTTTCTCCACAAAAAAAGCAAAGAAAAAAATAAATAATAGTGCAATATTGTGTGAGAAGTATTTATCTAAAAAAACAACAACCCATCAAGCTTGTACTCGCATCTGATGAAGCATTATTATGCTCTTTTCCAAGTGTAGCGTATTATTTGAAGGCTCATACACTGCCAATTCTGTGATATGTTGAAGCGTAGCCAGATATGGGATAGAAGTATTGTAAAGGTCTTACCTGGATTGGAGTCTGTAGCAGAGATATGTGCTCACCCTTACAGGTATCAAAGCCCAAAGTGATCAGGTAAGAAAACCACCTGGGCTGTGAATAAATGCACAGGGGCTGTGTGCAAAATCCAAGGATCCGAGTGTGCTGTACAAACAAGGGTAAATCCAAGTATTCAAGGTATTGCAGAGATCAAAGGAAGCCAGAGGTGCAGGTAAACTATGAACAGAGCTGGGGTCACAAGCCAGGGTCAGTCTAGGAGATTCAGGAACAAAGACACCTAAACTAGAAACCGGAAACGTGAAACTAAGAACTGACCCCGAGCACAGGAAAAGGCAGGTTATATAGCCAGATAATGAGCTGCTAATTGGGAGGAAGTCCCAGGTAAGCCTGACTGACAGGTTATAAATGAGCACAGGTGATCCAGGCAAAGCAATATCCAGAGTCCAGCCCAGTGCTGCAGGCAGGATAAGGAAAGGTAATGAAAGGCTTACATACACACACAAATAGAGAGAAGCAGCTGTGGCGTAGAGGCAAGACAACAAGCCTAGGATAAGAGAGGACCCAGGTTCATGTTTCTCGCTTGCCCCCAAAGGGGCGACCACGTCTGGCTGTCTGCATGGAACGGTGGGGACCGTGACAAGTATTTAATAAAACATAAAAGTAAAAATAATAAAATTGTTTAAAAACAAGGGCTAACAAACAACTATAATGAAACCCCCCCATATACCACAAGTCCAAACTGTCTATATTAGCTGTTATTGTGCACACCAATTATGGCTAGACCAGTTCTCCCAGGACCAATAGATGAGTCAGTCTCAAAAAATACTTCTCTTTCAAACTCCGACACGTTTTTCGCCATTTTCAATGGCTTTCTCAAGGATGTCTCTATTGTTCCCAACTTTGGGTATTTAAACCCATTCCAGCCATACGTCACTTCCGGTTTACCTATATTCCTTTATTTCCAGTATTGTCACTTCTGGTTTCAGCGCCATTTTGACCTCCAGTATTTGGACGCCTACATGTTATTATATGGTTCTTAAAGTGATGGTAAACACTGAGTATTACAAATGCTAGGATTTACCATCACTAAAAATAAACATTAGTTTCTGTCATTGTTTCCTAAAAAAACAATGTTAAACTCACCCTATCTGCAAGGCAAGTATATAACTAACTCAGTGCCTCCGGCCGCCTATGGCACAGCACTTTTTCCAATGAGGTGACATTTCCACCTCTAGACCAATATCCATGCTAGGATGTCCGTTAACGCCAACGGCTATTGGTCTAGAGGTGGAAAGGTCACCTCATTGAAGAAAGCACTGTGCCATGGGTGGGCGGAGGTGTTGAGTTAGCGATATACTTGCCTTACAGATAAGGGTGAATTTAACATAATTTTTTAGGAAACAATGACAGAAACTGTTTTTTTTTTTTTTTTAGTGATGTTAAATCCTAGTGTTTGTCATATGCTTGGTTTACCATCACTTTAATCTTAAGGCTCCTGGGTTTGTCAAGCCCTGCTTTATGTAGACCAAGTATACATCAAAACAACTTAGGCAAAGGCACTCACCGTTTTGGAATCAAATCAGTCGATTTATTGTGACATTTCGGAGTGGTGCCCCTTCCTCAGACATACATGAACAAAACTTACTCCTTAAATTCCCCACCACCAATTAACACAAGTGTGGCAAGCTGTGCACCGACATCCTCCCAGCCCTACTGAGCATGTGCGGGACTGACTGGTGAGCCAGAAATGCAAAAAATAAAAGCAAAGCATAATATTGCCGGACATAAAAGGATGTGTTGCTTAGCAACCACAATAGAAACAATACTGAACAGAAGATGCCTAACTATGCGCCAATATTAAAGGGACAGTCAACACCAGAATTTTTGTTGTTTAAAAAGATAGATAACCCCTTTATTACCCATTCCCCAGTTTTGCAAAACCAACACTGTTCTATTAATACACTTTTATTTCTATGACTAACTTGTATCTAAGCATCTTCTGACCGCCCCTAATCACATGACTTTTAGTTATTATCTATTGACTTGCATTTTAGCCAATTAGTGCAGTGTCTGCCACTAGCCATGGGCGTGATCACAATGCTATCTATATGGCCTACATGAGCTTGCTCTCCCCTGCTGTGAAAAGTAAATAAAATAGAGGCAGTCTTCAAAGGCTTAGAAATTATCATATGCACCTTCCTAGGGCCTAGATTTAGAGTTTGGCGGTAGCCGTCAAAACGCTGGTTTTGGGCTACCGCTGGTATTTAGGGTCAGTCAGGAAAGGGTCTAACGCTCACTTTGCAGCCGCGACTTTTCCATACCGCAGATCCCCCTACGCCATTTGCGTATCCTATCTTTTCAATGGGATCTTTCTAACGCTGGTATTTAGAGTCTTGGCTGAAGTGAGCGTTAGAAATCTAACGACAAAACTCCAGCCGCAGAAAAAAGTCAGTAGTTAAGAGCTTTCTGGGCTAACGCCGGTTTATAAAGCTCTTAATTACTGTGCTCTAAAGTACACTAACACCCATAAACTACCTATGTACCCCTAAACCGAGGTCCCCCCACATCGCCGCCACTCTAATTAAATTTTTAACCCCTAATCTGCCGTCCGCACGTCGCCGCAAGCTACGTTATACTTATGTACCCCTAATCTGCTGCCCCTAACACCGCTGACCCCTATATTATATTTATTAACCCCTAATCTGCCCCCCCAACGTCGCCTCCACCTACCTACAATTATTAACCCCTAATCTGCCAACCGGACCACACCGCTACTATAATAAATGTATTAACCCCTAATCCGCCTCACTCCCGCCTCAATAGCCCTATAAGAAATATTATTAACCCCTAATCTGTCCTCCCTAACATCGCCGACACCTAACTTCACTTATTAACCCCTAATCTGCCGACCGGAACTCACCGCTACTATAATAAATGTATTAACCCCTAAAGCTAAGTCTAACCCTAACACTAACACCCCCCTAAGTTAAATATAATTTTATTCTAACGAAATAAATTAACTCTTATTAAATAAATTATTCCTATTTAAATCTAAATACTTACCTGTAAAATAAACCCTAATATAGCTACAATATAAATAATAATTATATTGTAGCTATTTTAGGATTAATATTTATTTTACAGGCAACTTTGTATTTATTTTAACCAGGTACAATAGCTATTAAATAGTTAATAACTATTTAATAGCTACCTAGTTAAAATAATTACAAAATTACCTGTAAAATAAATCCTAACCTAAGTTACAATTAAACCTAACACTACACTATCAATAAATAAATTAAATAAACTACCTACAATTATCTACAATTAAACCTAACACTACACTATCAATAAATAAATTAAATAAACTACCTACAATTATCTACAATTAAACCTAACACTACACTATCAATAAATTAATTAAATGCAATACCTACAAATAAATACAATTAAATAAACTAACTAAAGTACAAAAAATAAAAAAGAAACTACTCTAAGCCCCCTAATAAAATAACAAAGACCCCCAAAATAAAAAAAATGCCCTACCCTATTCTAAAATTAAAATAGAAAAGTTCTTTTACCTTACCAGCCCTGAAAAGGGCCCTTTGCGGGGCATGCCCCAAAGAATTCAGCTCTTTTCCCTGTAAAAAAAAACCATACAATACCCCCCCCCCAACATTACAACCCACCACCCACATACCCCTAATCTATCCCAAACCCCCCTTAAATAAACTTAACACTAAGCCCCTGAAGATCTCCCTACCTTGTCTTCACCACACCGGGTCCCGATCTGTCCAGAAGAGCCTCCGAAATCTTCATCCAAGCCCAAGCGGGGGCTGAAGAGTGACGCCCATCCTCCTGCTGAAGTCTGGATCCAAGCGGCGGCTGAAGAAATCCATCATCGGGCTGAAGTCTTGATCCAAGTGGGCGCTGAAGAAGTCCATCATCGGGATGAAGTCTTCTATGAAGCGGCATCTTCAATCTTCTTTCTTCCGGAGCCATCATCTTCCAGCCGACGCGGATCCATCCTCTTCTACCTAGCCACAAGCGTGATCACAGTGCTATCTATATGGCCTACATGAGCTTGCTCTCCCCTGCTGTGAAAAGTAAATAAAATAGAGGCGGCCTTCAAGGGCTTAGAAATGATCATATGAGCCTTCCTAGGTTTGCTTTCAACTAGAATACCAAGAGAACAAAGCAAAATTGTTGATAAAAGTAAATTGGAAAGTTGTTTAAAATTACATGCCTATTTGAAAAAGGAAAGTTTTTTTTGGACTTGACTGTCCCTTTAATTAAATGTGTTACTTTGATGTTATGCTGCTTATATGTGAGATTATATGCAGCTTGTAGCTTGGCACGCTTTTTCTCATAGTAGGGGCAGTCCTGCTTTTTACACCACGTGACCGGGTGTGGTCACATTTTCGTTTTCTCTTTCCTGAGTGAGCTAGCTGTTGGAGAGGTCACTTCTTCTCTGGTTGCCTGGGTCTAGAAGGTGGTGAGTGCCCTAGTTATTGGGGTTATAAAGGTGCTGTTTTTATGAGAAATAAAAAGTTGTTTTATTTGTATCCTACTGTTAGCGCAAGCTATGGAATAGTAATACCTGTCTATTTTGTGAGGAGGCCTTGGTGTGCCTGCTCTGTTAACTATGTTCCATATGCATCAACAAGGTTATTATGTCTAAGAAGGTTAACCCCTTTAGTGATACTGAGCCGTCCACCTCTGAGGAATCGCCGGTCCGTGAGGTGCATACACATCAGTCATCTCCATTGTCACATGCAGCTTCCCATAGCACGCCTGATCCTCTGCCTAGAGGGAGCCTTTTACCATCAGACTTTACAGCGCAGTTAAAGACGACGGTGTCTGGGGCCCTTAGTGCTTTACACTCATACAATAGTAATAAAAATATTACTATTATAACCCTTGGCGCTAACTTGTAGCTTAAATTGGTAGTGCAAAGAGCTCTATTAGTGTATATACTATAAACAATAAATCCACTTATTGAGGTTGTTCTAACTAAATACAAATATGTTAAATATACCCTTAAATATATGAGTAGATGAATATTTCAAATGGGTTAAATAAATATAAGTGGCAAATCCGTTTAGGGATGCGCTTAAAGATGAATTAGATCGATAGAAGAGAGTAGTAGTGCAAGTAAAAAATGAACAAATTTTATTACAATTTTATTCGTACATCCAAATAAAAATGCTTTCTAAAACCAAAATTTATCTAAAAACACACTGATCAGGCGTTTGACAATGTAGTATCAATAAACTAAAAGATCCCTATATACCAAATAAAATAAAATTAAATGAAATTACATTAAATAAAATACATAAACAGTAAAATAACAGGGAATTAAACAACCACTATTACAAATGGTTATTTCAAGGCAAAGAACAAAGATCCCAATAGGAACCAAGGAAGATCCACGTCAGCTGGAAGTTTGAGATGTTTATCCGGAGCTGTAACGAGATTGGAGATCCAAATGAACAGACAGGAAGAGAGCCAAATTTAAGGTGTTCACTTATTACTTACACCGAAAATGTTCTCTGAAGTCCCAGCTGTCTCTCTATAGCGGTCCTGGATGCGATCACTGCTGGATAAGTCACCGCAAAGAAATCTCTTGTCTTTAAGGTCCGTAGCAGCACTCGCACCAAACAGACCAAACAGTGCTCTGGGTCTCCGTGCGGTCTCGACGCTGGCAATTAGTTCCAGTCACCTGTGTAATAGAAGAGTGGGTGGAGCAACGCGTTTCAGCCCGGTCTGGGCCTTTGTCAAGCTCCTGATCCAGCAGTGATCGCATCCAGGACCGCTATAGAGAGACAGCTGGGACTTCAGAGAACATTTTCGGTGTAAGTAATAAGTGAACACCTTAAATTTGGCTCTCTTCCTGTCTGTTCATTTGGATCTCCAATCTCGTTACAGCTCCGGATAAACATCTCAAACTTCCAGCTGACGTGGATCTTCCTTGGTTCCTATTGGGATCTTTGTTCTTTGCCTTGAAATAACCATTTGTAATAGTGGTTGTTTAATTCACTGTTATTTTACTGTTTATGTATTTTATTTAATGTAATTTCATTTAATTTTATTTTATTTGGTATATAGGGATCTTTTAGTTTATTGATACTACATTGTCAAACGCCTGATCAGTGTGTTTTTAGATAAATTTTGGTTTTAGAAAGCATTTTTATTTGGATGTACGAATAAGATTGTAATAAAATGTGTTCATTTTTTACTTGCACTACTACTCTCTTCTATCGATCTAATTCATCTTTAAGCGCATCCCTAAACGGATTTGCCACTTATATTTATTTAACCCATTTGAAATATTCATCTACTCATATATTTAAGGGTATATTTAACATATTTGTATTTAGTTAGAACAACCTCAATAAGTGGATTTATTGTTTATAGTATATACTAATAGAGCTCTTTGCACTACCAATTTAAGCTACAAGTTAGCGCCAAGGGTTACTATAGTAATATTTTTATTACTATTGTGTGAGTGTATTTGCTTTTGTGGAGTTTGAGGATACTCCATTTACCCAGTGGTTTATTGGTAATTATCCCAGAGCAGATTGAGCACATCCTTTTCAGTATGCCCTTAGTGCTTTACCTTGCACTGCCAAGCGCAAGTGAAAGGTTAAACATAGGTCTCCGGTCCAGGGGACATCCAGTGATTTACTTGATTTGTCTGCTTTTCAAGTATCCAAGGATGGGTCACACTATGAGTCATCAGAGGGAGAAATTTCTAGATCGGAGTCTGCTACCTCTAGGCCTCCGGCTGCGGAGGAGCCAGCCATTAGATTTAAAATTAAACACTTTCTTCTAAAGGAGGTTCTGTCGACATTAGATGTTGCCTGATGAACCTTTGATCCCTAAATTAGACAGAGTGTACGAGGACAGGGTGGCACCACTAACTTTTCTTGTACCTGTAAAGATGGCGAACATTATTAAGAACGAATGGGATAGAATTGGATCTTCCTTTTCCCTTTCGTCTTCCTTTAAAAAATTCCGGATTCCGGACTCTCAGCTGGAGTTGTGGAGGTTCCGTCCCTAAGGTGGATGGCGCTATCTCCACGTTAGCTAAGCATACTACTATCCCTCTTGAAGATAGTTTGTCTATCAGAGAGCCGATGGATAAGAAGATGGAAACTTTTCTCAGAAAAATGTTTCAGCATACGGAATATTTATTTCAACCGGCAACGGCTGTTGCCTCAGTTGCTGGACCTGCGGCCTACCGGTGCGACTCCTTAGCGGATTTGTTCGAGGTGGAGGGTCTCCTTGATGTTCTCCAAGAAAGAATTAAGGCTTTGGGAATTGCTAATTCTTTTATCTGTGTTGCAAACATGCAGATTATTCACCTGAATGCTAAAATCTCTGGTTTCTCAGTGCAGACGTGTCGGGCGCTCTGGCTGAAGTCCTGGTCTGCGGATATGACTTCTAAGTCATAGAAGGGAAACATTTTATTTGGTCCAAGCCTGGACTCCATTATTTCCACAGTTACAGGGGGCAAGGGTTCCTTCCTACTGCAGGATAAAAAGAAAAAATCTAAGGGACAAGGATCTAATTTTTCGTTCTTTTCGTCCTGAAATGTCCCAACCTCAGCAGTCCTCCTCTGAGCCCGGGCAAACCAAGAGCACTTGGAAGCTGGCTTAATTCTGGAATAAATCCAAGCAGAACAAGAAGCCTGCTGAGAACAAGTTGGCATGAAGGGGAGGCCCCCAAACCAGTCGCTGTTTTCAGACGCTTGGTCCAGGGACGTGCAGGATCCATGGGTCCTGGAGGTCATAGCTCAGGGATACAAGATAGGTTTCAAATCTCATCCACTGAAGGGCAGATTTCTTCTCTCAAGCCTGTCTTTAAAACCAAAAAAGAGGGAAGCCTTTCTGGGGTGCATGCGGGATCTGTCCTCCTTAGGGGTCATTGTCCCGGTTCCTATCGCAGAAAGAGATTTTGGATACAATTTAAACCTGTTTGTGGTCCCAAAAAAGGAGGGAACTTTCCGCCCAATTCTGGACCTAAAGTGCTTAAACAAGTTTCTAAATGTCCAGTCGTTCATGATGGAGACAATCCACAGGGATCACTTCCAGTTCCTAAGGTTTGCGTTCCTAGATCAGCACTTCCAGTTCATTGCACTTCAGTTTGGTCTAGCTACGGCCTCTCGGAGCCCTCCTGGCCCTTCGCCAGAACCCAAGGTATAGCAGTAACTCCCTACTTTGACGACATTCTGGTTCAAACACCATCCTTTCGTCTAGCGGAGGACCATTTGGTATCTCTTGTCTTCTTCGATCACATGGATGGAAGATAAACTTAGAGAAGAGTTATCTTATCCCAAGCACCAGGGTAGAATTCCTGGGTACTATAATAGATTCAATATCTATGAAGATTTTTCTAACCGACCACAGACGGTGCAAGCTAGCTTTGGCATGTCTTGCCCTCCAGACCTCCTTAAAGGGACAGTATAAACTAATTTTCATATAACTGCATGTAATAGACACTACTATAAAGAATAAGATGCACAGATACCGATATAAAAATCCAGTATAAAACTGTTTTAAAACTTGCTTAGAAGCTCTCAGTTTAGCTCTGTTGAAAAGATAGCTGGAAAGCCCAATGCAAGTGGGAAATAAGACACCCCCCTTCCCCTTCTTTTGTATATGAAAAGACCCTTTACACAAACAGGAGCAAGCTGGAGTAGGTAGCTGACGGTATTCTCATAAAACTTTGGGGCTTGGTTAGGAGTCTGAAAGTCAGAGCAATTATTAATTTAAATTATTTAAATTATTTAAAAATAACCAAAACTATACATTTAAAAAAAAACAAAAAACAAAAAAAAACCCTTTATGGGCTATATAAATAGATCATCTACAAAACATTTATTCAAAGAAAACATGAGTGTATAATGTCCCTTTAAGGCCATCTGTGGATCAGTGTATGGAGGTAATTGATCTCATGGTGACCAGCATGAACATAGTTCCCTTTACCAGGTTCCATATCAGACCACTACAGCTATGCATGCTGAGACAGTGGAACGGCGATCATTCAGATCTGTCTCAACAGATTTTCCTGGACAGCCGGTTGAGAGAATCGCTGTCTTGGTGGCTCTGTCCAAATCATCTGTCCCAAGGGACATCATTTCGCCGACCATCCTGGGAGATTGTAACTACAGACGCGAGCCTCTCAGGATGGGGAGCTGTTTGGGGTGCCAAGAAGGCACAGGGCCTGTGGTGTCTGAAGGAACTCTCCCTCCCGATCAACATTTTGGAAGTTCAAGCAATACACAATGCTCTGAAGGCTTGGTCTCTTCTGGGTTTGTCCCAGTTTATCAGATTCCAATCAGACAATATATCCTCGGGTGGCTTACGTCAACCATCAGGGGGGAACAAGAAGCTCCCTAGCTGTGGTCCCTTCTTTGTGCCCTAATCCTTCTTCTTCAAAGGAATGTTAACTTCATAATTTGGACGTGGTTCGTGCCTTGAAGTTTTATCTTCAGGCTACTAAGAATTTTAGATAAACTTCTTCCTTGTTTGTGGCATATTCTGGGAAGCCTACGGGTCAGAAGGTCTCTTCGACTTCCTTATCTTATTGGTTGAGGAGCCTTATCCGCTGTCTCATAAGCTAAGCGGGACATAGACCTCCTTAGAGAATTATGGCTCATTCTACTAGAGCAGTGGCTTCCTCTTGGGCCTTTAAGAACGAGGCCTCTATGGATCAGATTTGTAAGGCGGCTACCTGGTCCTCTTTACACATTTTTTTCTAAATTTTACAAGTTTAATGTTTTTACTTCAGGAAAAAGGTTTTGCAGGCTGTGGTGCCCTCAGATTAGGATCCGCCTCTCTTTTGTCCCTCCCGTTTTATTATTCAGTGTCCTTTAGAGCTTGGGTATAGTTTTCCAACAGTAAGGAATGATGCCGTGGACTCAAAAGGAAAACATAAATTATGCTTACCAGATAAATTAATTTGCTTCTGTATAAGGAGAGTCCACGGCTCCCGCCCATGTTTCTCCGAAGGGCGGCCCCCTAAATTATGTGTTTTTTCGGGCACCTTTTTATATACCCTGATATTTCTCCTACTGTTCCTTGTTCCCTCAGCAGAATGACTGGGGGATAGGGGAAGTGGGAGAGGTATTTAAGCCTTTGGCTGGGGTGTCTTTGCCTCCTCCTGGTGGCCAGTTTCAGTATTTCCCAACAGTAAGGAATGAAGCCGTGGACTCTCCTTATACAGAAGGAAAGGAAATTATCTGGTAAGTGTATGTATATGTGTATGTGTATATATATATATATATGTATATGTGTATATGTATATGTGTGTGTGTATATGTATGTATGTATGTATGTATATATATATATATATATATATATATATATATATATATATATATATATAAAAATCTATCAAACAAAACACTGCAGGGAAAGCGCACAAAAGTTCTCACCTTGATTGTAAATTCCACAGCACTAGCCGCTGTAGCCTCTGAACTCAGCACAATGGAGGGTGTGAAAGGAGCAGGTAAGGAATATTAAGTGCTGCTTCAAGGTGTGTCCGCTCCGCACACCCAAAGATAATAGAAATGCCAAGATATGAAGCGCACTGTATCCAAATAATCTCCAAACAAAAGATAAAATCCAATGCTGTATTAAATCCATTTTTGAGCACAAACGATATACGGCATCCATAAAATAGTCAGTGTGTGTGAACAGATACACCTGCAAACGCATTTCGTGCATGCGCACTTGATCACTGCATGTGTGTCTACCTGTACACACCTCTATTTATTCAGATTTCTCTTAAAGCTATAAAAGCCATTATATACAATTAGCCTAAAAAGGACAAAAAGCCAAAACAAACATATAATAATTCTATCTAGTCATTAGTAAATATATCTTACAATTCCCTTATCAAAAAGTAACTACTTATTTGTTAGATTTCTAGATAGTCTGTATTATATTTCTCACAGTTTTAAATTCATACGTCTACAATCAACTGGCTTATCAAAAGAGGGGACAGATACAAATGCTAACTTTTTAATATCTTAGATATTTCCTTTTGTGAAAATAAAATGATTAATCTCTTTATGAAAAAAATACAATGTGTTAACACTTAAAAGGACACTGAACCCAAATTTTTTCATTCATGATTCAGATAGAGCATGCAATTTTAAGCAACTTTCTAATTTTCTCCTATTATCAATTTTTCTTCGTTCTCTTGCTATCTTTATTTGAAAAAGAAGGCATCTAAGCTTTTTTATTAGTTCAGAACTCTGGTCAGCACTTTTTTATTGGTGGATGTTCACCAAAATGGGCCGGCATCTAAACTTACATTCTTGCATTTCAAATAAAGATACCAAGAGAATGAAGAAAATTTGATAATAGGAGTAAATTAGAAAGTTGCTTAAAATGTCATGCTCTATCTGAATCATGAAAGAAAAAATTTGGGTTCAGTGTCCCTTTAAATGTTAGTCCCTACAGAATATTAAATATAAAAGTGAAAAACAATGTGGCTATGTACTGACATTTATATTTGAGGCAATATATCTCTGTACAACATATCCCTGTACGTACGATATGGAAGAGAGAACGTACAGGGATATGTTGTTGGCCTCAAACATAAAAAAAATGATCCTACACTACAGTTGAAACAACGGTTTGATACAATCGTAAATGATGCACTCTTGAGCGGATGGATTGACACACATATCGGGGATTGGCTAACGGTGACGCATCCATTGAGACCCATCATGTATACCGTACCAAAAATTCATAAAGATTTACAATCACCCCCGGGTCGTCCAATTGTATCAACCAGAGGTTCACTGTTACAACCTCTAGCCATTTTTTTAAATCATATTCTGCAACCCATGGTTACCAACATGACCTCCTATTTAAGAGACTCCTGGGCTTTGGTGGAAACACTGACAGAACTGACAGAGATTGCCCCAGACAACCTACTGGTTTGCATGGATGTTAAAGGGACAGTCAAGTCCAAAAAATACTTTCATGTTTTAAATAGGGCATGTCATTTTAAACAACTTTCCAATTGACTTTTATCACTGATTTTGCTTTGTTCTCTTGGTATTCTTAGTTTAAAGCTAAACCTAGGAGGTTTATATGCTAATTTCTTAGACCTTGAAGGCCGCCTCTAATCTAAATGCATTTTGAGTTTTTCACCACTAGAGGGCATTAGTTCATATAGATAACATTGAGCTCATGCACGTGAATTTACCATGGAGCCAGCTCTGATTGACTAAAATGCAATTCTGTCAAAAGAACTGAAATAAGGGGACAGTCTGCTGAGGCTTAGATACAAGGTAATTACAGAGGTAAAACGTATAATTATAACTGTGTTGGTTATGCAAAACTGGGGAATTGGTAATTAAGGGATTATCTATCTTTTAAAACATCAAAAATTCTGGTGTTGACTGTCCCTTTAACAGTCTTTTTATCCATATGTGGGACCACTGACTGAATTCATCCAACAACTGCTGATGTGTTGTCTAAGTTGCAACCGTTTCAGGTTTGAGAAAGTATTCTACCTACAACTCACAGGGACGGCCATCGGCTCAAATATGGCACTCTCATTTGCCAATTTATACATGGAACATGTGGAGGAGAATATACTGCAAGTTTATACACATCGAGAGCTTATATGAAATCAGGAAATTGTTGTTCCTTCCTTGTGTCCTAATCCTTCTTCTCAGAAGGAATGTCTTCTGCACAATTTGGACGTAGTCCGTGCTTTAAAATTTTACTTACAAGCGACTAAGGACTTTCGTCAATGGTCTTCTCTGTTTGTCAGTTTTTCTGGAAAACGTAAGGGTCAGAAAGCTACGGCTACCTCTCTTTCCTTTTGACTGAAGAGTATCATCCGTTTTGCATATGAGACTGCTGGACAGCAGCCTCCTGAAAGAGTTACGGCTCATTCCACCAGGGCTGTTGCTTCCTGATGGGCATTCAGAAATTATGCTTCAGTTGAGCAGATTTGCAAGGCTGCAACTTGGTCTTCTCTTCACACTTTTTCTAAATTTTACAAGTTTGATACCTTTGCTTCGGCTGAGGCTGTTTTTGGGAGAAAGGTTCTTCAAGCAGTGGTGCCTTCCGTTTAGGTTCCCTGTCTTGTCCCTCCCTTTTCATCCGTGTACTCTAGCTTTGGTATTGTATCCCACAAATAAGGATGAAATCTGTGGACTCATCGTGTCTTTAAAAAGAAAAGAAAATGTATGCTTACCTGATAAATTTGTTTCTTTTTAGACACAATGAGTCCACGGCCCGCCCTGTTCTATGAGACAAGTTATTAATTTTTGTAAACTTCAGACACCTCTGCACCTTGGCTTTTCCTTTCTCTTCCTAACTTCGGTCAAATGACTGGAGTGGGAGGGAAGGGAGGAGCTGTATAACAGCTCTGCTGTGGTGCTCTTTGCCTCCTCCTGCTTACCAGGAGGCGTAATCCCACAAGTAAGGATGAAATCCATGGACGCATCGTGTCTAAAAAGAAACAAATTTATCAGGTAAGCATAAATTTTCTTTTTTGTAAAAAACCCCCAACTTTATAGGCTATATAAATAGATCATCTACAAAACATTTATGCAAATAAAAAATGAGTATATAATGTCCCTTTAAGAATCAATAGGTATTGCAAAGTTTTATTCTATTGTATCATTGTGGATACTATGTTTTTGTTGTTGCACAGTTGGTAACACCTGGATGTTGGGGGAGGGATCAGATTTGGTTTAAATGATTTTGTTCTTTTCACTCTTGGTCTGATGAAGGGGTGAACACCCTGAAACGTTGCTGTAAATAAAAAAACTGTGTTGTACACTTGGATAAGACCAGAGAGTGCTTCGTCCTTCAGCTCTATCTACTACTCTTAGCACCCTGGCATATGAAGCTTGTTAGTGGGAGTGCACCTAAGTCTAAATGTTTGTGTGTGTGTGTGTGTGTATGTATATGTGTGTATGTGTGTGTGTGTGTGTGTGTATATATATATATATATATATATATATAATATATAAGAGAGAGATTTTTATATATATATATATATATATATATATATATATAAATATCTATCACACACACACATATATATATATTTATGTGCATGTACACATATTGACACACATAATAAATATATATGTATATCAGCATATACATATATTTTCTTCTTAAATGGAAAGAGTCCACAGCTGCATTCGTTACGTTTGAGAAATAAGAACCTGGCCACCAGGAGTAGGCAAAGGCACCCCAGCCAAAAGGCTTAAATACTCCTCCCTCTCCCCTCATCCCCCAGTCATTCTTTGCCTTTCGTCCCAGGAGGTTGGCAGAGAAGTGTCAGAATTTTTCATTTTTGTTTTTTGTCTCTTATGAAGGGTAGTACTCTTTGGCATGGGACAGGAGTTTTAAGTAGTCCTGTCAGTCTCTCAGTGAGGGCTTGGGTGAAAGATAGGAGTCCGGAGATGCAGGGAGAGTCTTTCTGCGAAACCATCCCGACTCAGATTAACAGCTCCTCAAGCAATCAGCGTCGACTAACTTCGCTCCGCTGCCTGCTTTCTTCTCTCAAGTCCATGGCGGAGGCGATGCTACTATCCGTCAGGTTGTGTTCCTGTTCCACGGCGTAGATTTCAGTAAGATCATTTAATTTTACTTTATTCATCAATGTAATGTGAATGTTTTCCCGAGAGGCTACCACCTTGCGGGCTCTAACTTATCATAAGGGTCTTAGTAAGTCTGTTGTAGTTTCTTGGAATCGAGGGTTAATATCTCCTGAGGGGTGTTATTGAACAGGGGAGGGTTTATAATCATGTTTGTTATGTGATTCAACCTGCTTATATGTGATGTTTATGGGCTCGTGGTTTGGAACATTGAGGCCTTTGTGACGCACCTTTTTGGTTGGGCGCGCTTTTTTGGACTGTATGGTTCACCTTGTGTTCAGGCGTGGTTCCTTTCCATTTCCACATTCCCAACTGTGTGGCGAAGGATATGTTCTAGTCTGCAGGGGTCTGGTCATAGGAGGTGGTGAGTGCCCAGCCATTGGGGGTGTCAGGTGCCGTTTTTGTTTTTACTACTTTAGTCCATATTTATGTATCCTCTATCCAGTTATGGAGACTTCTGATGCTGAGACTGTGCTAATTTCAGATTCAGTTACAGAGGATTCTGATACTGAGACTATTTTGATTTAAGATTCCGTCCCCGGTGACGAATCCGGATTGGCCTCGTTGACACATGTCAACCAGTTTTGTTCCGTATGCCATTTCAGAGCGCCTGGTTCCTCGGGCTTGGGGAATCAAGGGACTGCTGAGCTATCCGCCACTGGGGGTCCTGTACTCCGAGAGGCGAGTTCCCTACCAATTCATATACAGTCCAGACGTTTATTTGAGAATGTGCTCATGCCCTATTGTCCCGGGCCTTCCGCCTTGGGGAGGGCCTCTACAGTTCCTCGTGGGTGTAACTGTCCCTGAGTGTTGTGCCTTTCGTTACAGGATTGCGCGCGTATTGTTTAGACATGTTTTTCAGTTATTAAATGACCCAATCGTTACCAGATACAGGGATTTTCAGTCTGCTAATTCGAATGGTGCGCCTCATTAGACATGTGGGGATGAAGTAATCTCTTGATTGTCATTTGTTTGAGATCCCAGTTTTTGAAAGATAGGGCTATGTTTAGCTGGTCCTGCGGGTAGGCCTGTGTCTTTTTGGACGTTAACCTCTGGGTTGCCTTATATTTTGTTTATATCCGATGGGATGTCTTTTATTTGTTTTTGTTTCCTTCGGGAACCTTCTGGGATTGATACTCTTTATTACTTCTTCGGAAGTTGTTTTGGACATGTTAGTCCTATGTTAAAAGTGTCTGTTTTTCTGTTTTTTCCTGAATGAGGGAGAATTTATGCAGCTTGCCGGTTAGGACCCTAGGTGCAGGCTAGTCCTGTCGGGTTCGTTTGGTCTTGCGGCTGTTCAGACATGTGGTGCTGTTCTGCTCTGCCGGTTCGGTAGAAGCGCCGAGTGCTCAGGTTATCATTGTTTTTCATGTTCAACTAAGCATTCGAGAGGACCTGTGGGTCTGTTAGGCGGGAAGGATTGTTTGTCCCTATAGCCTTCAGTCATAGAAGGCCGGGCAGGGGAGTTTTTCCGCTGCGTCACTCTATCTGACATCTGATTTTAATCGGAACCTAAAGTTTTCCTCCCCCATGTGGTGGAGGGTTGGAGGGCTTAACGCCCCTTACCGCAGTTGAGCGGTTTGTCCTTCATTTTTAGGCCTCTGGATTTGTCCTTTTGGGCTTGATCCAACAGCTTGTACAGGATAGCTGTCTAGCATGCGCAAGGTTTGCAGTTTGGAACCAGTTGCAGCTCTTGACACCTTTACAGGTGTACGCGTAAGCTGTTTATAGTGTATCTAGATGCAGCTCTTACTCTTTGACGTGTACTACCTGTCTGAGTTATAAGTCTCCGGGTGAGTCGGATATTCTTTTATGGATCTGTGTTTCTGGGTAATGGTTGTTCCCTGCGGGGACTTTGTTTAGCTCAGGGTTTTTTCCGGAGCTTGGTAGGCTTAGTGCCTTTCTCTTCCTTGTGTCCTCTGCTTGTGCGGAGGTGATAGGGAAACTAGTCCTGCTAGTAGGATTTTTTTGACCTCGAGGTATCCCTTGGTTGTCCTGAGGCTTTGCGAAGTATCTTCATACGACTTCTAGCCTTGCTCCTTGGAGTGTTGGACTTAAGCTAGGGGTTGTTCCTTCCTTTTGTTTGGGGCTTTCGAGTTCTTCTCGCTATCCGGATTCTCTGGATATGCATCCATATCCCTTGTGTCTGGCTTTTTGGCCAGTTGGGGGGTTTAGTTCTAGGGTAAGGTTTCTCCCTGAGACTTCCGGTTGCTGAAGCTTCGCTTGGCCTTTTTCCTGACCCAGTTTTGGAATCTTGGATCTCAGGGCTGGTCGGAGTGTTCCACGGTAGTGGGAACTTGGGCTATGTCCTTGCTCCATCTACCTGAACTGGTCATGGTTGGCCAGGTTTTCAGAGTATTTTTTACTCTTTGCCACAGAGTAGCCCATGTCATCTAGTGGTAAGCTGTGTGGCTTGCACCTCAAGGGTTGTTGGTTCATACCCAGTTGCTGGCGCTGGATGTCCAATTTCTGGTGCGCCTTAGGGATGCATTCCCCTGGTCAGCTTGCCAGTGTTCCCGTGCATTCCCTGCTCTGCAGGTGAATGGATTAGCTTTGCCTCAGCTTGGCAAGCTACTTGTAGGGGGGTCCTTTTCTAGAACATCTGTGTTGGGAATTTATCTTCCCATTAGCCAGTGGCTTTGGACCTTGAGGACAGTTGTTGCCCTTCCGGCATCATCCCTTTTCTTTAGGGGATATTCTCCCTATGGAGATGGAGTCCTTGCTTGGGGCTTGTCCTGGATGGGAGGCGGAAAGGTGGGATTGGTTCCCCCTGGGGTCTTGCTGGCTCCAAGTCAGACTTGTTGGGCCTTTATTTTGATAGATCCTTAGGTCATATGGCCTTATTGTCTGTTTTCAGAGTCGGGTTGTACTTTTACTCTATGAGGATGGCTGTGTTATCATTACGCTTGTTCCTGTACCTGTTTCAGGATTCTTTTGTTCCCCTGTCTTGGATCCCTGAGGCTGGGTTGGTCCAGCTGGGTGTGGGTCAGGATGGCCGTACGGTCTAAGGCGCTGCGTTCAGTTCGCAGTCTCCTCTAGATATGTGAGCTTTGTTGAGTCTATTCTGTTAGCTCAGTCTGCTAGGGTATAGATCTTCCTTTCAACTTGCTCCATTAATTTCAGAAGAGTTTACTCTTCCTTCGGATTCTGAGGGTATACTCTCCTCGGGGGGGGCCTTAATTGAGGTTTTGTGTTCCCCATTTTAGGGACCTGTGTGTAGGTCCGGCGACTTAGGTTGCCTGGAGCTTGCCCTCTGTCCGGGGGTTGCTTTTGCGTTCTGTTTCTTGCTTTACTGCTTCTTCTTCCTCGCAAGTACTCTGTTGTGGACTCTGTGTTCTCAAACTTTGGGTTTTTCACCTCGGTGTATTACACACTTTTTCATGGTCGAATGCTTGGGTATTCTATGGTCAGACACTGGAAGGACTTTGCCTCTTCAGTTGCATTCCATGCTTGCAGGATGTTGGAGAGACGTCTTTTCTGTCTCTGTGCCCGGTCTTATCCCGGGTTTCACTTGGTATAGGCGTGGCCTCCTTTCCCTGTTTGGGTCCCTTTGGGTCTCTGTGAGCTGTACTCACTCTTGAAGGTGTTCTTTTTTGTATTAGTGGACCTTTCGGTTTCCTCGGTTCTCCTTTGCCTTGTCCCCTTAGGGGTTTCAGCTGGTTTCCCCTTCATTTGTGGGGGTTGAGCGGTGGGGGACCGTCTGTTAGGTGACGGTGTCTCCTGGAGGACTGTTGGCTCAGTCGAGTCCGTTTGCGGTCTCTAGTTTGGCTTCTGGACTAACTGCGAGTTAATGTCATTGGGGCTTTTCCTCTTAAAATTTTCTCGGCTTCGTACGAAGCAGGTTTTTTATTGGGTAGAGGTTCAGGCCTGGTGCACTCAGTATAGGCCGCCTATTGTACCCTACCATCTTGGCATTCAGTGTCCTCTATAGCTTGGGTATTGTTTTCCCAAAAGTAATGAATGCAGCTGGGGACTCTTTCCATTTAAGAAGAAAATCATAAATTATGCTTACCTGATAATTTTCTTCTGATGGAAAGAGTCCACAGCCCCCCCACCCGTAATTTTATGTGGGGCGTCTGGCACCTTTCACCCTGATATTTCATCTACTGTTCCTTGTTCCTCAGCAGAATGACTGGGGGATGTGGGAGGAGTATTTAAGCCTTTTGGCTGGGGTGTGCCTGCCTCCTCCTGGTGGCCAGATTCTTATTTCCCAAAAGTAATGAATGCAGCTGTGGACTCTTTCCATCAGAAGAAAAGGAAATTATCAGGTAAGCATAATTTGTTATTTACTAACTGCTGTGCGACTTACCCCCTTCGCTGCGTGAGGTTCTGATGCAGTCTCTGACAGCATCACAACGAGGCTCCCAGTGGAGCCTATGAAAGCACACTCTCGTGAGCGCAATGCTTTCCAGCAATGCAAACTCAAGCTTCTGTTTGCATTGCTTTTAACCTGTAATACCAGCGCACATTAGCACTGGTATTTCAAAGTGGAGCGCTAATATCGCTTTCTTGAGAGCGATATTTAGCGCTTCAGTTGTAATCTGGCCCTGTATCTCCATATCTCCACCTCTCCAATAATTTAGTTTTTTGATTCCCATTAATTTTATTAAAATGGAAAGGCAGGTTATGTTTAGCAAATATTATTATTATTATTATTATGTTCACCTATTCTCATGTTTAAAAGACAAGAGTTGCACCCTACATACTGTAATTTACACAGGCATTCTAGAAGATAAATAAGATTACGATTTTTATGTGATACATTTCTACATTTTATATTCTTTCTTATTCCTAAAGCTATAAAAGTTCATGTTTATCATTATTCAATAAAATAGTTCAAGCATTGCCCATACCACATTTTATAAAAACCTTTGTGCCACTTCTCTTTTCTTCTCTAATGCTGCTTGATACACAAATTGTATTTTTATTGTTTTATTTTGTTATCTTTCATTCATATGTGTGTGTGTGTGTGTGTATGTGTGTATGTATATATATATATATATATATATATATATATATATATATATATATATATATATATATATATATATATATATATTATATTGGGTACATTTGTAGTTCATTATTTACCATGTATACACCATTTTCTTATCTTAAAATATCCAATTATACTACCTCCTAAGAACCAGATAATAACATGTTGGCATCCATTTTTTGGAGGTCAAAGTGTGTTGATATCAACATGATAACGGATGGTTGCAAAATAATATTGAAACTGGAAGTGACGATACCGGAAATGAAAGAATATAGGAAAACCGGACGTGACATATGGTCAGAATGAGTTTAAATACCCAAAGTTGGGAACAATAGAGACATCCTTAAAAAAGCCATTGAAAATGGCGAAACACGTATAAAGTTTGAAAGGCAGGTACATCATGGTATTTTTTGAGACTTTGACCCATCTTTTGGTCCTGGAGGAACTCGTCTAGCCGTATTTGGTGTGCACAATAATATAGACAGTTGGGACTCATGGTATATGGTGGGTTCTCGTTATCGTTGTTTGTTAGCCCTTGTTTTTAAACCATTTTATTGTTTTTACTTGTATGTATTAAATACTTCTATCCCATATCTGGCTACGCTTCAACATATCACAGAATTGGCTGTGTATCAGCCTTTAAATAATATGGTACACTTGGAAAAGAGCATAACGCTTCATCAGATGTGAGTACAAACTTGGCGGGTTTTTGTGTGTTTTTTTGGAGATAAATACTTTTCATAAAATATTTTATAATGCACTATTATTGCTTTTTCTCTAAGAAGACACTTTGAAGGACTTGATTTTGGATTATATATCCTTTTATTAATCATGTTTCTCTTGTTAAGTGTATACAGTCCACGGATCATCCATTACTTGTGGGATATTCTCCTCCCCAACAGGACGTTGCAAGAGGATCACCCACAGCAGAGCTGCTATATAGCTCCTCCCCTCACTGTCATATCCAGTCATTCTCTTGCAACTCTCAACAAAGATGGATGTAGTAAGAGGAGTGTGGTGTTTTATAGTTAGTTTCTTAACTTCAATCAAAAGTTTGTTATTTTTAAATGGTACTGTTTTATCAAAGGCAGCATTAGAAGAAGAATCTGCCTGTGATTTCTATGATCTTAGCAGTAGTAACTAAGATCCATTGCCGTTCTCGCATATTCTGAGGAGTGAGGTAACTTCAGAGGGGGAATGGCATGCAGGTTTCCCTGCAATAAGGTATGTGCAGTAAACATATTTCTAGGGATGGAATTTGCTAGAAAAATGCTGCTGATACCGGACTAATGTAAGTTAAGCCTAAATGCAGTGATTTAATAGCGACTGGTATCAGGCTTATTAACAGAGATACATACTCTTATAAAAGTGTAATATAAAACGTTTGCTGGCATGTTAATCGTTTTTATATATGTTTGGTGACAAAACTTGTTGGGGCCTAGTTTTTTCTCCACATGGCTGGCTTGATTTTTGCCTAGAAACAGTTTCCTGAGGCTTTCCACTGTTGTAATATGAGTGGGAGGGGCCTATTTTAGCGCTTTTCTGCGCAGCTAAAATTACAGACAGAGACACTCAGCTTCCTCCTGCATGATACAGGACATCTCTGAAGGGCTCAAAAGGCTTCAAAAGTCGTGTTTGAGGAGGGTAACAACCACAGTAGACCTTTTTTGTCATTTATTAATCCGTTTTTGGTTTTAAGGGGTTAATCATCCATTTGCAAGTGGGTGCTCTGCTAACTAGTTACATACACTGTAAAAATTTCGTTCGTGTAACTGTCTTTTTTCACTGTTATTTCAAATTTTGTTAAATTTGTTTCTCTTAAAGGCACAGTAACGTTTTTTATATTGCTTGTTAACTTGGTTTAAAGTGTTTTCCAAGCTTGCTAGTCTCATTGCTAGTCTGTATAAACATGTCTGACACAGAGGAAAATACTTGTTCATTATGTTTAAAAGCCATGGTGGAGCCCCATAGGAGCATGTGTACTAAATGTATTGATTTCACCTTAAACAGTAAAAATCAGTCTTTATCTATAAAAGAATTGTCACCAGAGGGGTCTGTCGAGGGGGAAGTTATGCCGACTAACTCTCCCCACGTGTCGGACCCTTCGGCTCCCGCTCGAGGGACGCACTCTAATATGGCGCCAAGTACATCAGGGATGCCCATAGCGATTACTTTGCAGGACATGGCTGCAATCATGAATAATACCCTGTCACAAGTATTAGCCAGATTGCCAGAATTAAGAGGCAAGCGCGATATCTCTGGGGTTAGACGAGATACAGAGCGCGTAGATGCTGTAAGAGCCATGTCTGATACTGCGTCACACTATGCAGAACCTGAGGACGGAGAGCTTCAGTCTGTGGGTGACGTCTCTGAATCGGGGAGACCTGATTCAGAGATTTCTAATTTTAAATTTAAGCTTGAGAAGCTCCGTGCATTGCTTGGGGAGGTATTAGCTGCTCTGAATGACTGTGACACAATTGCAGTGCCAGAGAAATTGTGTAGGCTGGATAAATACTTTGCAGTGCCGGTGAGTACTGATGTTTTTCCAATACCTAAAAGGCTTACATAAATCATTAGTAAGGAGTGGGATAGACCCGGTGTGCCCTTTTCCCCACCTCCTATATTTAGAAAAATGTTTCCAATAGATGCCACTACACGGGACTTATGGCAGACAGTCCCTAAGGTGGAGGGAGCAGTTTCTACTTTAGCAAAGCATACCACTATCCCGGTTGAGGACAGTTGTGCTTTTTCAGATCCAATGGATAAAAAATTAGAGGGTTACCTTAAGAAAATGTTTGTTCAACAAGGTTTTATTTTACAGCCCCTTGCATGCATTGCGCCTGTCACTGCTGCGGCGGCATTCTGGTTTGAGGCCCTGGAAGAGGCCATCCATACAGCTCCATTGACTGAAATTATTGACAAGCTTAGAACACTTAAGCTAGCTAATTCATTTGTTTCTGATGCCATTGTTCATTTGACTAAACTAACGGCTAAGAATTCCGGATTCGCCATCCAGGCGCGTAGGGCGCTATGGCTTAAATCCTGGTCAGCTGATGTGACTTCAAAGTCTAAATTACTTAACATTCCTTTCAAGGGGCAGACCTTATTCGGGCCTGGTTTGAAAGAAATTATTGCTGACATTACTGGAGGTAAGGGTCATACCCTTCCTCAGGACAGGGCCAAATCAAGGGCCAAACAGTCTAATTCTCATGCCTTTCGAAATTTCAAGGCAGGTGCAGCATCAAATCCCTCTACCTCCAAAACAAGAGGGAACTTTTGCTCAATCTAAGCAGGCCTGGAAACCTAACCAGTCCTGGAACAAGGGCAAGCAGGCCAGAAAGCCTGCTGCTGCCTCCAAGACAGCATGAAGGAGCGGCCCCCTATCCGATAACGGATCTAGTAGGGGGCAGACTCTCTCTCTTCGCCCAGGCGTGGGCAAGAGATGTTCAGGATCCCTGGGCGTTGGAGATCATATCTCAGGTATATCTTCTGGACTTCAAAGCTTCTCCCCCACAAGGGAGATTTCACCTTTCTAGATTATCTGCAGACCAGATAAAGAAAGAGGCATTCCTAAACTGCGTGCAAGACCTCCTTATAAGGGGAGTGATACATCCAGTTCTGCGGACGGAACAAGGACAAGGATTTTATTCAAATCTGTTTGTGGTTCCCAAAAAAGAGGGAACCTTCAGACCAATTTTGGATTTAAAGATCCTAAACAAATTCCTCAGAGTTCCATCATTCAAGATGGAAACTATTCGAACCATCCTACCCATGATCCAAGAGGGTCAGTACATGACCACAGTGGACTTAAAGGATGCCTACCTTAACATTCCGATTCACAAGAATCATCGATTCCTGAGGTTTGCCTTTCTAGACAGGCGTTACCAGTTTGTAGCTCTCCCATTCGGGTTGGCTACAGCCCCAATAATTTTTACAAAGGTTCTGGGCTCACTTCTGACGGCTCTAAGACCGCGAGGCATAGCGGTGGCTCCTTACCTGGACGACATCCTGATACAGGCGTCCAGCTTTCAAATTGCCAAGTCTCATACAGAGATAGTTCTGGCATTTCTGAGGTTGCATGGGTGGAAAGTGAACGAAGAAAAGAGTTCTCTATTTCCTCTCACAAGGGTTCCCTTCCTAGGGACTCTGATAGATTCTATAGAAATGAAAATTTACCTGACGGAGTCCAGGTTATCAAAACTTCTAAATGCTTGCCGTGTTCTTCACTCCATTCCGCGCCCCACGGTGGCTCAGTGCATGGAAGTAATCGGCTTAATGGTAGCGGCGATGGACATAGTACCATTTGCGCGCCTGCATCTCAGACCGCTGCAATTATGCATGCTCAGTCAGTGGAATGGGGATTACACAGATTTGTCCCCTCTACTAAATCTGGATCAGGAAACCAGAGCTTCTCTTCTCTGGTGGTTATCTCGGGTCCATCTGTCCAAAGGTATGACCTTTCGCAGGCCAGATTGGACCATTGTAACAGACGCCAGCCTTCTAGGTTGGGGTGCAGTCTGGAACTCCCTGAAGGCTCAGCGTTCATGGACCCAGGAGGAGAAACTCCTCCCAATAAATATTCTGGAGTTAAGAGCAATATTCAATGCTCTTCTAGCTTGGCCTCAGTTAGCAAAACTGAGGTTCATCAGATTTCAGTCGGACAACATCACGACTGTGGCTTACATCAACCATCAAGGGGGGACCAGGAGTTCCCTAGCGATGTCAGAAGTCTCCAGGATAATTCGCTGGGCAGAGACTCACTCTTGCCACCTGTCAGCGATCCATATCCCAGGGGTAGAGAACTGGGAGGCGGATTTTCTAAGTCGTCAGACTTTTCATCCGGGGGAGTGGGAACTCCATCCGGAGGTGTTTGCTCAATTGGTGCTCCGTTGGGGCAAACAAGAACTGGATCTCATGGCGTCTCGCCAGAACGCCAAGCTTCCTTGTTACGGATACAGGTCCAGGGACCCAGAAGCGGCACTAATAGATGCTCTAGCAGCGCCCTGGTTCTTCAACCTGGCTTATGTGTTTCCACCGTTTCCTCTGCTCCCTCGTCTGATTGCCAAGATCAAACAGGAGAGAGCATCGGGGATATTGATAGCGCCTGCGTGGCCACGCAGGACCTGGTATGCAGACCTAGTGGACATGTCATCCTTTCCACCATGGACTCTGCCTCTGAGACAAGACCTTCTAATACAAGGTCCTTTCAATCATCCGAATCTACTTTCTCTGAGACTGACTGCATGGAGATTGAACGCTTGATTCTATCAAAGCGTGGCTTCTCCGAGTCAGTAATTGATACCCTAATACAGGCACGAAAGCCTGTCACCAGGAAAATTTACCACAAGATATGGCGTAAATATCTTCATTGGTGTGAATCCAAGAATTACTCATGGAGTAGGGTTAGGATTCCTAGAATATTGTCCTTCCTCCAAGAGGGTTTGGATAAAAGATTATCAGCTAGTTCTTTAAAAGGGCAGATTTCTGCTCTGTCTATTCTTTTACACAAGCGTCTGGCAGAAGTTCCAGACGTTCAAGCATTTTGTCAGGCTTTAGTTAGAATTAAGCCTGTGTTTAAACCTGTTGCTCCCCCATGGAGCTTAAACTTGGTTCTTAGGGGCGTGTCCGGGCAGCGGCCATGATCGGTCGCAATACTAGCTGCTGAGCATTGGGATAATTCAATCCGCCGTGTATTAAGAGGACTATCTGACAATCTGTGCCTATTCTATATTGCTTAGACTCTATGAAGATCACTGTATCGTTTGATGCCTCTACTTCTGTATTGCCTGCAGCCTAGTCCAGACCGTTGAGACTTGGGCGGCCCGAATAGGGAAGGCCTCAACACCCACCCCATTCACGCGGGTAAAGAGTGAGCTATTCTCACTCACGTAACCACTAGGAGCTGAGTTATCCCCTTCTGCAATGGAGTTGCAGATACCGGAGATAACCCTGCTATGCCTGCTGGAGGAACATTTTCATAACCTCCGTCTATTAATTCAAAGGGGCTTTGGGGACACCACTAATCTGAAAGCGCTGACACACGCTGATCTGCCTCGGGGAGAGGTGCAGATTACTAAGGTGACAGAGATTCCCCCTGATACGACGCTGGAAGATGTGAACTTTGCTGGAGGCCGCACCGGGACTTTAGGGGTTACAGTAGTGGAGACTACAGTCTTTCCGGATGTCACAGAGGCCCCATCGTTGCTGAATTTTGGGGAGGCTGTCCCCGCTATTACATACCTGCAGAGGGGGGATCTGATCGCTCCTGAGGTGGCGAGCAACGTAGCGACACTAGCTCTGACATACCAAGGAGACGCCTATCTACCAACAACGCTGGCTAACAGGCCTTCGCATAAGAGGCTTCTGAGCAGTGACACAGCAAACACAGCAAGCGGCAGTGAGAAAGCCTGTCCCGTGCACCTGGGTGATAAGATGTCACAGATAGTTCCTGAGAGGCCCTTTTCATACTCCCGGTACTACGTTCCTACTTTGATTAGGCCTGAGACTAATGGTGGTGCTCCAGCTACGGGCAAACTAAATGACATACTCCATCAGCCACCTATGGATCTAACAGGCATCGGCTGATGGCCCACTACTGTACCGCTGAGCCGGGTTTCTGTTCCTGCAGTGAGTCTGACGGGGATAGACTAAGTTTTTCTATGTGGGATTTCAGGGGGAACCGGAGATAATATTATCTGGAATGAGGCAAAGAGCACATATAAAACGCTATCTATGTTCCAGTAACAGGACTCTTTTATCACTGCTGATGAACTCACATATACAATGTTTATTCACTAGATATGCCATAATTCCTGGAATACATCTGAATTATGCACTGTGTTTAACAACATCAAATACACGCATTTGTGACCTTTGTTAGAGTAAAAAGAACTGTGTCGGCATAAAACTGTGTTGACATAAAACTGTGTTGGCATAAACCTTGTTATAGATAATGTACCTCTAAGCTTATGAGGATTTTGTGTCCGAGATTTCACTAAGAGGTATCTTACCAACGGGACTTATGGTGTCTACATGATTATGTTGCTAAGTCATGTCACTGGTTTGCTTAAAGTTAACTTGCTCTCGCAAAGTTATATTAGGAAACACAGTTACACCAAATTAGCTGTATTGAGTTCCTTATGGTAACTACTTGGTCCTGTTTTGTTTACCGGCTCTTTAGCCATATATAGTATAGCTTTCTGTTTGTTTTTTGTTTTTTTCTTAAATCTAACTAAAGCTAGGGTTGTCCTGGAAATAGATATAGCATTTTCCATTCAGACATAGCTGTATATCTTTTACACTCTAGACTGTACCTTCATATGTGTTCAATCCTGCCCTTGAACTTGAGTTGATTATTTAACAACACCCTCATATGCATTAACTGCCGTTGTATTCTTGATCCTTAGGAAGATGGTATCGCAAGTAAGCTACCTTTCATAGAAACATCTCACCACTAGATGGCAGTCAAGTTCCACATATCATATACACACTTAGCTTTACTGTTACAAAAGCATCATTAGGCTCTAATAGATCCGTTTTTATTCCCCCATATAGTCTCATAGGAACATATAGTGGAGGTCCATGCCTCTAACTCCATGCATAGCTGTGTCAACATTATATATTAGGCTGAGCACCTAAATATTACAGCTCCATAACATATTTATTCATAGATGTCAGACCATCTGAAAGTTCTCCCTCCCTCCCTCCCTACCTTATTAACAGAGTACACTGCAAACTATTTTGTGTTCACTCAATCTTACATTACAAGCTACTTGTCTACAATTGGGGTCCAAAAGTGGCCCATTTTGTTATTTTATTTCTTATCTTTCCCCTAAAATTCCCTACCCTGTTCTCAATTCTTTTCCAGGAGGTACAAGAGAGACCTTTATGTTTCATTAAGGGGAATTAGTGTCCCTGATTTTATCTTATGTTGTAAGGGGATGTTTATCTATTAATTGAAAACTCAGAGGTTAACTTCTATTTGCATGACTTGGGGATTAATTGTTTACTTAATGACACTCAACATGTACATGGTACAGTGCTTTTCCTATGTTATAGTAGGTTCGTTATGTACACAGTGATTATACTGCTTTTCATCTACTTTACATTTCACATGTATCTGTATTATATTTCCATATCCCCGTTTAGTTATGATTGTTTTTAGTTGAAAGTAAATTTAAAAACTGAGGTTTGGCTGCTGAGACCCAAAAGCGGTCTCTTAGATCAGACACCCCCTATATTATTTATATTTACTGTTGGGGTCCAAAAGTGACCTCCCTGAGCCATCTGGAGGTATATAGAACATAAGGCAGACCATTTGCTCTTGGTTCTCCCTAAGAAGTATAGATTGTATATTTCAATCATTCTACAAAATGAGTTCTGTATTTTATTGTTGCTGTGTACTTTGGAATTCATATAATATGTATGCCTTGTTATGTGTGTATGTCAAACCTCAAATAAAAACTATATTAAAAAAAAACAAAAAAACAAACTTGGTTCTTAAAGTTCTTCAAGGGGTTCCGTTTGAACCCCTTCATTCTATTGATATCAAACTTCTATCATGGAAAGTTCTTTTCTCCTGTTAAGTGTAGTCAGTCCACGGGTCATCATTACTTATGGGATATTAACTCCTCCCCAACAGGAAGTGCAAGAGGATCACCCAAGCAGAGCTGCTATATAGCTCCTCCCCTCTACGTCACACCCAGTCATTCTCTTGCACCCAACTAATAGATAGGATGTGTGAGAGGACTGTGGTGATTATACTTAGTTTTTATATCTTCAATCAAAAGTTTGTTATTTTAAACGGCACCGGAGTGTGTTGTTTCCTTCTCAGGCAGAATTTGAAGAAGAATCTACCTGAGTTTTGTATGATCTTAGCGGACGTAACTAAGATCCATTTGCTGTTCTCGGCCATTCTGAGGAGTGAGGTAAACTTCAGATCAGGGGACAGCGGGCAGGTTCACCTGCAAAGAGGTATGTTGCAGTTTATTATTTTCTAAGGAATGGAATTGACTGAGAAAATACTGCCAATACCGATATAATGTAAGTACAGCCTTAAATGCAGTAGTAGCAACTGGTATCAGGCTGATATGTATGTATGTTTACACTTCAGTATTCTGGGGAATGGCACTTCACTGGGATAATACTGTATGCATATAACTTTTAGCCTAACTTGCAGTGTGAACGACTAGCAGCAGGCTTTTAATGACATTTCATAAATTAGATTTTAAACGTTTGCTGACATGTTAAATCGTTTAATTATCTGAGGTACTTGGTGAAAAATTGTTTTGGGCGTTATTTTCCACATGGCTGTCGTTTATTTTAAATTAAAACAGTTTTACTGAGCTTCCCTCACTGTTGTGTGTGAGTGGGAGGGGCCTATTTTGGCGCTTTTGCTACGCATCAGAAATTCAGTCACAAGTCTGTCTTCTCTCCCTGTATGATCCAGGACGTCTCCACAGAGCTCAGGGGTCTTCAAAACTTATTTTGAGGGAGGTAATCACTCACAGCAGACCTGTGAGACTGTGCTTTGACTGTGATAAAAACGCTTATATTTTAAATTGTTATACGTTTTTTTTCTGATATTAAGGGTTAGTCATCCATTGCTAATGAGTGCAATCCTTTGCTAAATTTAGGTTTTTACCGGGTAAATTTGGTTTTTATAACTAATCCGGTTCATTGTTATTCAACTGTCATAGTTTTTTTCTGTGCTTCTTAAAGGCACAGTAACGTTTTTACATATTGCTTGTAAATTTAGTTAAAAAGTATTTCCAAGCTTGCTAGTCTAATTGCTAGTTTGTTAAACATGTCTGACTCAGAGGAGTCTCTCTGTGCTATATGTGCAAAAGCCAAGGTGGAGCCCAATAGAAATTTATGTACTAATTGCATTGATGCTACTTTAAATAAAAATCAATCTGTACATGTTGAACATCATTCACCAGACAATGAGGGGGAAGTTATGCCGACTAACTTGCCTCACGTGTCAGTACCTGCATCTCCCGCTCGGGAGGTGCGTGATATTGTAACGCCAAGTACATCAGGGCGGCCATTACAAATCACTCTACAGGACATGGCTAATGTTATGACTGAAGTTTTGTCTAAATTGCCAGAACTTAGGGGTAAGCGAGATCACTCTGGGGTGAGAACAGAGTGCGCTGATAATGCTAGGGCCATGTCTGATACTGCGTCACAATTTGCAGAACATGAGGACGGAGAGCTTCAGTCTGCGGGTGACGGATCTGATCCAAATAGACTGGATTCAGACATTTCAAATTTTAAGTTTAAGCTAGAAAACCTCCGTGTACTGCTAGGGGAGGTATTAGCGGCTCTGAATGATTGTAACACAGTTGCAATCCCAGAGAAAATGTGTAGGTTGGATAAATATTTTGCGGTACCGACGAGTACTGACGTTTTTCCTATACCTAAGAGACTTACTGAAATTGTTACTAAGGAGTGGGATAGACCCGGTGTGCCTTTCTCACCCCCTCCTATATTCAGAAAAATGTTTCCAATAGACGCCACCACACGGGACTTATAGCAAACGGTCCCTAAGGTGGAGGGAGCAGTTTCTACTTTAGCTAAGCGTACCACTATCCCGGTGGAGGATAGCTGTGCTTTTTCAGATCCAATGGATAAAAAGTTAGAGGGTTACCTTAAGAAAATGTTTGTTCAACAAGGTTTTATATTGCAACCCCTTGCATGCATTGCACCTGTCACGGCTGCGGCTGCATTTTGGTTTGAGTCTCTGGAAGAGACCCTTGACTCAGCGCCAATAGATGAGATTTCACACAAGCTTAAAACCCTTAAGCTAGCCAATTCATTTATTTCTGATGCCGTAGTACATTTAACTAAACTTACGGCTAAGAATTCCGGATTCGCCATTCAGGCACGCAGAGCACTGTGGCTAAAATCCTGGTCAGCTGATGTTACTTCTAAATCTAAATTACTTAACATACCTTTCAAGGGGCAGACTTTATTCGGGCCCGGTTTGAAAGAAATTATCGCTGATATTACAGGAGGTAAAGGCCATGCCCTGCCTCAAGACAGAGCCAAACCTAAGGCTAGACAGTCTAATTTTCGTGCCTTTCGTAACTTCAAGGCAGGAACAGCATCAACTTCCTCTGCTCCAAAACAGGAAGGAGCTGTTGCTCGCTACAGACAAGGCTGGAAACCTAACCAGACCTGGAACAAGGGCAAGCAGGCCAGAAAACCTGCTGCTGCCCCTAAGACAGCATGAAGTAAGGGCCCCCGATCCGGGAACAGATCTAGTGGGGGGCAGACTTTCTCTCTTTGCTCAGGCTTGGGCAAGAGATGTCCAGGATCCCTGGGCGTTAGAGATCATATCTCAGGGATATCTTCTGGACTTTAAAGCTTCTCTCCCAAAAGGGAGATTTCATCTTTCAAGGTTGTCAACAAACCAGATAAAGAAAGAGGTGTTTCTACGCTGTGTACAAGATCTTTTACTAATGGGAGTGATCCATCCGGTTCCGCGGTCGGAACACGGACAAGGGTTTTACTCAAATCTGTTTGTGGTTCCCAAGAAAGAGGGAACCTTCAGACCAATCTTGGATTTAAAGATCCTAAACAAATTCCTAAGAGTTCCATCGTTCAAAATGGAAACTATTCGGACAATCTTACCCATGATCCAAAGAGGTCAGTACATGACCACAGTGGATTTAAAGGACGCTTACCTTCACATACCGATTCACAAAGAACATTACCGGTATCTAAGGTTTGCCTTCCTAGACAGGCATTACCAGTTTGTAGCTCTTCCATTCGGGTTGGCTACGGCTCCAAGAATCTTCACAAAGGTTCTGGGCTCTCTTCTGGCGGTACTAAGACCGCGAGGCATTTCGGTGGCTCCGTACCTAAACGACATTCTGATTCAAGCGTCAAGCTTTCAAACTGCCAAGTCTCATACAGAGTTAGTACTGGCATTTCTAAGGTCGCATGGGTGGAAAGTGAACGAAGAGAAGAGTTCTCTCTTACCACTCACAAGAGTTCCCTTCTTGGGGACTCTTATAGATTCTGTAGAAATGAAGATTTACCTAACAGAAGACAGGTTAACAAAGCTTCAAAATGTCTGCCGTGTCCTTCATTCCATTCAACACCCGTCAGTGGCTCAATGCATGGAGGTAATCGGCTTAATGGTAGCGGCAATGGACATAGTTCCTTTTGCACGCCTGCATCTCAGACCGCTGCAATTGTGCATGCTAAGTCAGTGGAATGGGGATTACTCAGATTTGTCCCCTACTCTGAATCTGGATCAAGAGACCAGAAATTCTCTTCTATGGTGGCTTTCTCGGCCACATCTGTCCAGGGGAATGCCCTTCAGCAGGCCAGACTGGACAATTGTAACAACAGACGCCAGTCTACTAGGTTGGGGCGCTGTCTGGAATTCCCTGAAGGCTCAGGGATCATGGACTCAGGAGGAGAGTCTCCTTCCAATAAACATTCTGGAATTGAGAGCAGTTCTCAATGCCCTTCTGGCTTGGCCTCAGTTAACAACTCGGAGGTTCATCAGGTTTCAGTCGGACAACATCACGACTGTAGCTTACATCAACCATCAAGGAGGGACAAGGAGTTCCCTAGCGATGATGGAAGTATCAAAGATAATTCGCTGGGCAGAGTCTCACTCTTGCCACCTGTCAGCGATCCACATTCCAGGAGTGGAGAACTGGGAGGCGGATTTCCTAAGTCGACAGACTTTTTATCCGGGGGAGTGGGAACTTCATCCGGAGGTCTTTGCCCTAATACTTCGACGTTGGGGCAAACCAGATATGGATCTCATGGCGTCTCGCCAGAACGCCAAGCTTCCTTGCTACGGGTCCAGGTCCAGGGACCCGGGAGCGGTCCTGGTAGATGCTTTGACAGCACCTTGGACCTTCAGGATGGCTTATGTGTTTCCACCCTTCCCGATGCTTCCTCGGTTGATTGCCAGGATCAAACAGGAGAAAGCATCGGTGATTCTAATAGCGCCTGCGTGGCCACGCAGGACCTGGTATGCAGATCTAGTGGACATGTCATCCTGTCCACCTTGGTCTCTGCCTCTGAGACAGGACCTTCTAATTCAGGGTCCTTTCAAACATCAAAATCTAATTTCTCTGAAGCTGACTGCATGGAGATTGAACGTTTGATTTTATCAAAGCGTGGATTTTCGGAGTCAGTAATCGATACTTTAATACAGGCTAGGAAACCTGTTACCAGGAAGATTTACCATAAGATTTGGCGTAAATACTTACACTGGTGCGAATCCAAGAGTTACTCATGGAGTAAGGTTAGGATTCCTAGGATATTGTCTTTTCTACAAGAAGGTTTAGAAAAGGGTTTATCTGCAAGTTCTTTAAAGGGACAGATCTCAGCTCTGTCCATCCTTTTACACAAACGTCTGTCAGAAGTTCCAGACGTTCAGGCTTTTTGTCAGGCTTTGGCCAGGATTAAGCCTGTGTTTAAGACTGTAGCTCCACCGTGGAGCTTAAACTTAGTTCTTAACGTTTTACAGGGTGTTCCGTTTGAACCCCTTCATTCCATTGATATCAAGTTGTTATCTTGGAAAGTTCTGTTTCTAATGGCTATTTCCTCGGCTCGTAGAGTCTCTGAGTTATCAGCCTTACATTGTGATTCACCTTATCTGATTTTTCATTCAGATAAGGTAGTTCTGCGTACTAAACCTGGGTTCTTACCTAAGGTAGTTACTAACAAGAATATCAATCAAGAGATTGTTGTTCCATCATTGTGCCCTAACCCTTCTTCAAAGAAGGAAGACTTCTACACAATCTGGACGTAGTCCGTGCCCTGAAATTTTATTTACAGGCAACTAAAGATTTCCGACAAACTTCTTCCCTGTTTGTCGTTTATTCTGGTCAAAGGAGAGGTCAAAAAGCATCTGCTACCTCTCTATCCTTTTGGCTTCGTAGCATAATACGTTTAGCCTATGAGACTGCTGGACAGCAACCTCCCGAAAGGATTACAGCTCATTCTACTAGAGCTGTGGCTTCCACTTGGGCCTTTAAGAATGAGGCCTCTGTTGAACAGATTTGCAAGGCTGCAACTTGGTCTTCTCTTCATACTTTTTCCAAATTTTACAAATTTGACACTTTTGCTTCTTCGGAGGCTGTTTTTGGGAGAAAGGTTCTTCAGGCAGTGGTTCCTTCCGTATAAAGATCCTGCCTGTCCCTCCCGTCATCCGTGTACTTTAGCTTTGGTATTGGTATCCCATAAGTAATGATGACCCGTGGACTGACTACACTTAACAGGAGAAAACATAATTTATGCTTACCTGATAAATTCCTTTCTCCTGTAGTGTAGTCAGTCCATGGCCCGCCCTGTTTTTTATGGCAGGTCTAAATTTTAAATTATACTCCAGTCACCACTGCACCCTATAGTTTCTCCTTTCTCGTTTGGTTCTCGGTCGAATGACTGGGTGTGACGTAGAGGGGAGGAGCTATATAGCAGCTCTGCTTGGGTGATCCTCTTGCACTTCCTGTTGGGGAGGAGTTAATATCCCATAAGTAATGATGACCCGTGGACTGACTACACTACAGGAGAAAGGAATTTATCAGGTAAGCATAAATTATGTTTTTCTGATGGCTATTTCCTCGGCTCGAAGAGTCTCGGAGTTATCTGCCTTACATTGTGATTCTCCTTATCTGATCTTTCATTCAGATAAAGTAGTTCTGCGTACAAAACCTGGGTTTTTACCCAAGGTGGTTTCTTTTTTTTTTTTTTTTTTTATAACAGCTTTATTGTAATAATAAAATAGGTATACAGGTTGGTGGAGACGCAGCTCCGGTAGTACATAATAATACAATGGCTGTAAGTTTTATGATTAACAGTAATAGAGGCCTATGGCCCTTGGGTATTGGATAGCAGTTGCCTTTTTAAATTCAAGCTTGATTCAATGTTCAATGGTGAAGGCATACTGGTGTGAAAGGTGTATTTATCCTCTCCTGAGGAAGTGCAGTTTAACAATCGGTAATAAAAGTAAAGCATGAAAAACAGGAAAAACAAAAAACAAAAACAGAAACAATTCTAAAAACAGCCAGTCCCAGTCCGCCCCCGCCCTTATAACAGATAGTTGTGCTGTCAGTTCTAACTCCCATGTCTGTATCTAGTTTTATCTAGGTTGTTCGTGTTACTCAGTGTTTTCAGCTATGTGTTGGAGGTAGTTGAGCCATAGTTGTGAGAACTCAGCGTATGTGTCCATTGTACCGTGTTTAAGATAGTAGTATTCTTCTAAATCTACGATCTCGGAAACCTTCTGAACCCACATCTCTAGAGATGGTGCTTCTCTGTGTCTCCAATTTTTGGCTATTAGGAATCTGATTCCATTGACCATGATGTTGAACAGCCGAATGTATGGCTTATATTTTAATTGAGGGGGGGGGGGGTTTATGTAGTAACCACACTAAGGGGTCTAGCGGGAAAGAGATTTCTAATATAGCTTCTATCTCGGTAATGACCTCCCTCCAAAAGTTTTGGATGGTGTTGCACCACCACCACATGTGTGCAGTATCGCTGTTCACATGGCCACATCGCCAACATTTGTTGCTTTTTGTATGGAATAGACGGTGTAATTTTCTCGGGGTGTGGTGCCATCTATGTAGTAGTTTGAGGTTGATTTCTAGTATGGATGATGAGACGGAGGATCTCATTACATTATAAAACATCTGTGCGCTGGTTTGGGGCAGGATTATGACTCCTAAATCCCGTTCCCAACTCTCTAAGTACGGGGGTATGTACCCTGGGGGGGGGGGGTGTTAGGATCTTGTAAATGGTTGAGAGTGTGTGTCTCAAAGGAGGGGTTTGGGTGCAGAGTGTTTCGAACGTAGTTAGTGGTCTAATCATATTATTATATCCCTTGTGTGTGGATATGTAGTGGACTGCCTGTCGGTATGTGAACCAGTTTTGAAAGCATGCATAGCCTTTCGAGATCAGATCTGGTTGTGAGAGAATAGTTTCGTTATTGGTCATTGCATTAATCGTGAAGTCCCTGTTTGGAGCGTCCGTTGTGTCTCGTTGGGTGTAGGGGCGTACTGTGAATTCACCGTTTTCTATCATGGAAGTCAATGGGGATGGAATGGATGAGATATAGTGTGTGGTATGTATAGTGTGTTCCCATATCTGGAATGTCTCTTGAATCATCGGGTTGTTTGTTCTATTTCTCTTGAATGTGTTTGGGTCACCCCAGCACATCCTCCCCAGGTGTGTCTTGTTCATTATTAGGTGCTCTAGGGGGACCCACCTTTTGTGGTCAAAATGTATGTTCCAGTCTACCAAACTCTGGAGGAAGATAGCCTGACAGTATGCGGAGAGGTTCGGGACTCCCAGACCCCCTTGAATTTTAGGTAGTTGCATTATTGATTTGTTTATTCTGGGAGGTTTTCTGCGCCATATGAAGTCACTAAATGCTTTTTGTAGGGAGGGTAAGTAGGATCGGGGCAAGGGGAGCGGGAGGGTTTGAAGGATGTATAGTATCCTGGGGAATATGTTCATCTTAATGACTTCTATGCGCCCCAACCAGGATAACCTTTTGGAGCCCCATGACGAAAGGTCTCTTATTATGGTGTGTTTGATGGGCATATAGTTCTGTTGGAAGATATCATCTAGGGAGGGCGTTAGATAAATTCCCAAATATTTCAAAGAACGGGGACACCAGGTAAATGGGGTCACTCTCTGGGTGGGGATTAACAAAGTGTCTGGTAAGTTTATGTTTAATATTTCGGATTTTGTCATGTTGACTACAAAGTTTGACAGGAGTTGGAATTTAGAGAATTCAGCTAGAAGTTGAGGGATTGAAGTGGCCGGGTTGGTGATACCCAAGGTGGTTTCTAACAAGAATATCAATCAGGAGATTGTTGTTCCGTCATTATGCCCTAATCCTTCTTCAAAGAAGGAACGCCTTTTGCATAATCTAGATGTAGTCCGTGCATTGAAGTTTTACTTGCAGGCTACTAAAGATTTCTCTTGTTAAGTGTGTTCATCCATTACTTATGGGATATATTCTCCTTCCCAACAGGAAGTTGCAAGAGGATCACCCAAGCAGAGCTGCTATATAGCTCCTCCCCTCACATGTCATATCCAGTCATTCTCTTGCAACTCTCAACAAAGAAGGAGGTCGTGAGAGGAGTTAGGAGTTTTTTACTTAATTATTCTTCAATCAAAAGTTTGTTATTTTAAATGGCACCGGAGTGTGCTGTTTTTTCTCTCAGGCAGTATTTAGAAGAAGAATCTGCCTGCGTTTTCTATGATCTTAGCAGACGTAACTAAGATCCACTGGCTGTTCTCGTACCTTCTGAGGAGTGGGGTAACTTCAGAAAAGGGAATAGCATGCGGGGTCCCCTGCAAATGAGGTATGTGCAGTATAATATTTTCTAAGGAATGGAATTGACTAAGAAAACACTGCTGATACCCATATGATGTAAGTACAGCCTTAGATGCAGTAGTAGCGACTGGTATCAGGCTGATAAATGTATGCGCAGTAGAGTTAATTTCTAGGGAATGGAATTTGACTGAGAAAATAATGTTAATACTGAAATAATGTATGAGCCTTAAAGGATTACTTTATGTTATAATTTGTAAGCTAAACAACTAACATATTAAAGTTAATAAACATTAATTAAAACCTACTGACCTATATTTTCTCCAAAACGAAGTTTCATAACATTCTAAAAGTTATATCTTTTATTCGCCGATGATGTCACGTTATCCTGCCCACTATTTTCAGCACTGCATGTTCAAAATACTTAAACCAATAACTTTGTGTTTAAAGCGCCATTTTGAAACCTAGGTATTGTAAACGGATTGGTACAGAGCAAAGGATACCCACGGAGTGGGTTTGGAAAACAATTAAATTTGCAGACAAGATTTCTGCTATACGGTAGAGATATGTTAATGAAATGCTATTGATAAAAAGCGTATTTGGGGTAGTTAGTTAGTAACAGGCATAGAAAATATTTACTTACAGTGGCCCTTTAACTGCAGTAGAAGCGACTGGTAGCAGGCTTAGTGATAACTTTACATAACATTTGAAATGTTTGTTTTTAAAACGTTTACTGGCATGTTAATCGTTTTGTGAGGTACTTGGTGATAAATCTTTTAGGGCATGATTTTTTTCCACATGGCTAACGTATATTTCCTGCATGGAAACCGTTATATCAGGTCTCCCACTGTTGTAATATGAGTGGGAGGGGCCTTTTTTTAGCGCCTTGTTGCGCAGTTAAAATTCGATCACAGTCTTCCTGCTTCTTCCTCCTTGATCCAGGACGTCTCCAGAGAGCTCAGGGGTCTTCAAAATTTATTTTTGAGGGAGGTAATCAGTCACAGCAGACCTGTGACAGTGTGTTTGACTGTGATAAAAACGTTAATTGTTAAATTGATTATCCGTTTTGGGTATTAAGGGGTTAAATCATCCTTTTGCTAGTGGGTGCAATCCTCTGCTAATTTCATACATTTACTGTTAAAATTTGGTTGCTATAACTGTATTAGTTCATTGTTATTTCAACTGTGACAGTTTTTTTGTATTTTTAAAAAGCGCAGCAACGTTTTTTATATTGCTTGTAAATTTATTGAAAGTATTTTCCAAGCTTGCTAGCCTCATTGCTAGTCTGTTTAAACATGTCTGATACAGATGAATCTGCTTGTTCATTATGTTTAAAAACCAATGTGGAGCCCAATAGAAATATGTGTACCAATTGTATTGATGTTACTTTAAAGAAAAGTCAGTCTTTACCGGTAAATAAATTATCACCAGACAACGAGGGGGAAGTTATGCCGGCTAACTCTCCTCACGTGTCAGTACCTTCGCCTCCCGCTCAGGAGGTGCGTGATATTGTGGCGCCAAGTACATTAAGGCCCTTACAAATCACTTTGCAAGATATGGCTAATGTTATGACAGAAGTATTATCTAACTTGCCTGAGTTAAGAGGCAAGCGCGACAGCTCTGGGTTAAGGACAGAGCGCGCTGATGACACGAGAGCCATGTCCGATACTGCGTCACAATTTGCAGAACATGAGGACGGAGAGCTTCATTCTGTGGGTGACGGATCTGATCCAGGGAGACTGGATTCAGAAATGTCAAATTTTAAATTTAAGCTTGAGAACCTCCGTGTATTACAAGAGATAAGAGTGCGCTCCAAGGAGCTCTACCATTCAATGTTCAATATTAATAAAATAAAACCTAATATATATATAGTATTATTTATTTCAAATAAAAATTTTAAAAGCTTATTTAATATTACAATACATCAATAACCTGAACAAATGTAATTTATAATAAGGTGCACCTTTTTGTATTACACAATTTAAACAACAAAAATAAAAATAATAATAAAACTATGAGGTTTGTTTCAGCGTGTTACTTTTTTAACCATATATTGCAATTATTTGCAGTGATACTTTTCTATCAAAATATCGCTACTTGTTGCAGCAATAATTGATACAAGAATATGACAACAATGTTGTGAACGATAGTTATATCACAAACTGACTTTTTCGAATACTAAGAGTGTGCAAATGCTTGAAAGTCTGTATTGAGGCAATGTTATAACCTTGTATCCCTTGCTTGCCAAACTTTTATGTGAAAGTAGTAAGTCAATATTTTATGACACAATGATAAGTTCTGTTTTCTTTTGTGTGCAGCAATAAGTTCCGTTTTTAAAGATCTTTTTAAGAAAACCTTTCCCTGACCTCTCCAAGTGTTGGCGTCTTCTGAGTCAGCCGTTAGCTCCGACTGTGACGTGTAGCGTTCACGTGATACCACTTCTCCGCCAATAGCCCGGTCAGGTTACCGGTAGATTGCTTTTTCAAACAAGATCTCAAATGGGGATAGATCCAATTGCTATGATTCCATATAGCAGAGTTTTGCTTATGCACAACAGGTATCCAAAAGAACTCTTCTGTGATTTAGATCACTATAGTTGCCGTTTAACTTTTTTGCAATAATACAGGATAGAACGTTCAGTATGGCATAGACAGAGCTGGCCAGCTTCCACAGGTCAGATCATCTACGCGTTTCAGCAGAAATGCTTTTTTCAAGATGTGCCTGTGGACTTCCCATCATGCCTTTATACATATACCATTTAAACTGCAGTTTTTATTGGATAGTTGATCTAAATAGTTCATTTGACACGCTTCTGCCTCATATTAGTCAGTTCATTTGACACACTTATGCCTCATGTTAATTATTTCATTTGACACTCTTATGCCTCATATTAGTCAGTTCATTTGGCACGCTTATGCCTCATATTAATAAATTCATTTAACACGCTTATGCCTCATATTAATCCTTATACATATTTTAAAAACAGTTATCATTATCATAACTCTATTCCTAATAATAATGTTTTTCAATACACATAATATAACTTACTACCAATTGGTATTAGGTTAAAATTCAAAATATTCCATTTATTTAATTACTTAGGCCTAGATTTGGAGTTTTGCGGTAGAAGGGCTGTTAACGCTCCGCGGGCTTTTTTCTGGCCGCACCATAAATTTAACTCTGGTATCGAGAGTTCAAACAAATGCTGCGTTAGGCTCCAAAAAAGGAGCGTAGAGCTTTTTTACCGCAAATGCAACTCTCGATACCAGAGTTGCTTACGGACGCGGCCAGCCTCAAAAACGTGCTCGTGCACGATTCTCCCATAGGAAACAATGGGGCTGTTTGAGCTGAAAAAAAACCTAACACCTGCAAAAAAGCAGCGTTCAGCTCCTAACGCAGCCCCATTGTTTTCTATGGGGAAACACTTCCTACGTCTGCACCTAACACTCTAACATGAACCCCGAGTCTAAACAACCCTAACCTTACACTTATTAACCTCTAATCTGTCGCCCCCACTATCGCTGACCCCTGCATATTTTTTTTAACCCCTAATCTGCCGCTCCGTAAACCGCCGCAACCTACGTTATCCCTATGTACCCCTAATCTGCTGCCCTAACATCGCCGACCCCTATATTATATTTATTAACCCCTAATCTGCCCCCCACAACGTCGCCTCCACCTGCCTACACTTATTAACCCCTAATCTGCCGAGCGGACCTGAGCGCTACTATAATAAAGTTATTAACCCCTAATCCGCCTCACTAACCCTATCATAAATAGTATTAACTCCTAATCTGCCCTCCCTAACATCGCCGACACCTACCTTCAATTATTAACCCCTAATCTGCCGACCGGAGCTCACCGCTATTCTAATAAATGTATTAACCCCTAAAGCTAAGTCTTACCCTAACACTAACACCCCCCTAACTTAAATATAATTTACATCTAACGAAATAAATTAACTCTTATTAAATAAATGATTCCTATTTAAAGCTAAATACTTATCTGTAAAATAAATCCTAATATAGCTACAATATAAAATATAATTATATTATAGCTATTTTAGGATTAATATTTATTTTACAGGCAACTTTGTAATTATTTTAACCATGTACAATAGCTATTAAATAGTTAAGAACTATTTAATAGCTACCTAGTTAAAATAATTACAAATTTACCTGTAAAATAAATCCTAACCTAAGATATAATTAAACCTAACACTACCCTATCAATAAATTAATTAAATAAACTACCTACAATTACCTACAATTAACCTAACACTACACTATCAATAAATTAATTAAACACAATTCCTACAAATAAATACAATTAAATAAACTAGCTAAAGTACAAAAAATAAAAAAGAACTAAGTTACAAAAAATAAAAAAATATTTACAAACATAAGAAAAATATTACAACAATTTTAAACTAATTACACCTACTCTAAGCCCCCTAATAAAATAACAAAGCCCCCCAAAATAAAAAATTCCCTACCCTATTCTAAATTAAAAAAGTTACAAGCTCTTTTACCTTACCAGCCCTGAACAGGGCCCTTTGCGGGGCATGCCCCAAGAATTTCAGCTCTTTTGCCTGTAAAAAAAACATACAATACCCCCCCCCCCCAACATTACAACCCACCACCCACATACCCCTAATCTAACCCAAACCCCCCTTAAATAAACCTAACACTAAGCCCCTGAAGATCTTCCTACCTTGTCTTCACCATCCAGGTTCACCGATCCGTCCTGAAGAGCTCCTCCGATGTCCTGATCCAAGCCCAAGCGGGGGGCTGAAGAGGTCCATGATCCGGTCAAAGTCTTCATCCAAGCGGGGCAGAAGAGGATCTTCCATCCGATTGAAGTCTTCATCCAGGCGGCATCTTCTATGGTCTTCCATCCGGAGCGAAGCGGCAGGATCCTGAAGACCTCCAGCGCGGAACATCCATCCGGCCCGACGACTGAACGACGAATGACTGTTCCTTTAAGGGACGTCATCCAAGATGGCGTCCCTCGAATTCCGATTGGCTGATAGGATTCTATCAGCCAATCGGAATTAAGGTAGGATTTTTCTGATTGGCTGATGGAATCAGCCAATCAGAATCAAGTTCAATCCGATTGGCTGATCCAATCAGCCAATCAGATTGAGCTCGCATTCTATTGGCTGATCGGGCCGGATGGATGTTCCGTGCTGGAGGTCTTCAGGATCCTGCCGCTTCGCTCCGGATGGAAGACCATAGAAGATGCCGCCTGGATGATGACTTCAATCGGATGGAAGATCCTCTTCTGCCCCGCTTTGATGAAGACTTTGACCGGATCATGGACCTCTTCAGCCCCCCGCTTGGATCAGGACATCGGAGGAGCTCTTCAGGACGGATCGGTGACCCTGGATGGTGAAGACAAGGTAGGAAGATCTTCAGGGGCTTAGTGTTAGGTTTATTTAAGGGGGTTTGGGTTAGATTAGGGGTATGTGGTTGGTGGGTTGTAATGTTGGGGGGGGGGGTATTGTATGTTTTTTTTACAGGCAAAAGAGCTGAAATTCTTGGGGCATGCCCCGCAAAGGGCCCTGTTCAGGGCTGGTAAGGTAAAAGAGCTTGTAACTTTTTTAATTTAGAATAGGGTAGGGAATTTTTTATTTTGGGGGGCTTTGTTATTTTATTAGGGGGCTTAGAGTAGGTGTAATTAGTTTAAAATTGTTGTAATATTTTTCTTATGTTTGTAAATATTTTTTTATTTTTTGTAACTTAGTTCTTTTTTATTTTTTGTACTTTAGCTAGTTTATTTAATTGTATTTATTTGTAGGAATTGTGTTTAATTAATTTATTGATAGTGTAGTGTTAGGTTAATTGTAGGTAATTGTAGGTAGTTTATTTAATTAATTTATTGATAGGGTAGTGTTAGGTTTAATTATATCTTAGGTTAGGATTTATTTTACAGGTAAATTTGTTATTATTTTAACTAGGTAACTATTAAATAGTTCTTAACTATTTAATAGCTATTGTACCTGGTTAAAATAATTACAAAGTTGCCTGTAAAATAAATATTAATCCTAAAATAGCTATAATATAATTATAATTTATATTGTAGCTATATTAGGATTTATTTTACAGGTAAGTATTTAGCTTTAAATAGGAATCATTTATTTAATAAGAGTTAATTTATTTCGTTAGATGTAAATTATATTTAACTTAGGGGGGTGTTAGTGTTAGGGTTAGACTTAGCTTTAGGGGTTAATCCATTTATTATAGTAGCGATGAGCTCCGGTCGTCAGATTAGGGGTTAATAAGTGTAGGCAGGTGTCGGCGACGTTGAGGGGGGCAGATTAGGGGTTAATAAATATAATATAGGGGTCGGCGGTGTTAGGGGCAGCAGATTAGGGGTACATAGGGATAACATAGGTGGCGGCGCTTTGCGGTCGGAAGATTAGGGGTTAATTATTTTAAGTAGCTGGCGGCGACGTTGTGGGGGGCAGGTTAGGGGTTAATAAATATAATATAGGGGTCGGCGGTGTTAGGGGCAGCAGATTAGAGGTACATAAGTATAACGTAGGTGGCGGTCGGCAGATTAGGGGTTAAAATATTTTAATCGAATGGCGGCGATGTGGGGGGAGCTCGGTTTAGGGGTACATAGGTAGTTTATGGGTGTTAGTGTACTTTAGGGTACAGTAGTTAAGAGCTTTATGAACCGGCGTTAGCCCAGAAAGCTCTTAACTCCTGCTATTTTCAGGCGGCTGGAGTTTTGTCGTTAGAGCTCTAACGCTCACTTCAGAAACGACTCTAAATACCGGCGTTAGGAAGATCCCATTGAAAAGATAGGATACGCAAATGGCGTAGGGGGATCTGCGGTATGGAAAAGTCGCGGCTGTAAAGTGAGCGTTAGACCCTTTAATCACTGACTCCAAATACCAGCGGGCGGCCAAAACCAGCGTTAGGAGCCTCTAACGCTGGTTTTCACGGCTACCGCAGAACTCTAAATCTAGGCCTTAGTTTGCCTATACCTATGGTACATAATAGAAAACAAATTTGAAAAGATAATACAATTCCAATTTTAAGAATACATATAAAATTTATTTATTACACATTTAAAAGTTATTTAGGGATGAACATATAGTGTTATTATTAAAATGCATCTACTATATATTAAAATTATATTCTCTAAAATCTATGATCCAAAAATATATTATAAATTAAATAAAAGGGTTAAGATCCAATTCAGCATTTAGCCCTAGTGGTGTTAACGTTTTAAATTTAAAAATAAGTTCAGCCTCAGTTTTTAAAAGTTTTTTATTTAAATCTCCACCTCTCCAATCCTGTGTGATTTTTCTCAGGCCCCAATATTTTAGTCCCTTAGGGTTTTCATTATGGACTTCTTTAAAATGTTTGGAGAGTAGGTGGCCTTCTACACGATTTTCAATATTAAGTAGGTGTTCCCTAATTCTGTCCCTCAACATGCGTGAGGTCTCACCTAAATATTGCATCTTGCACGGACATTCTATTAAATAGACTATATTCTTGTCAGAACATCTAATTAAATCCTTGATTTTAAATTCTTTATGTGTCACTGTAGATGTTACACTAGTTTTTTTACAGCTAAATTTACAGGCTTTACACGATATGCAAGGATAGTAGCCTTCTAATTTGTTGCCTTTTAAGTCCATGTCTATACTTTTCATTTTCCTTGGCTTAAAAGTGCTAGGTGCTAGAATTGATTTCAAATTTCTTGCTTTTTTAAAAACAATTCTTGGTCTGTCAGTTAGGGACTCTCCTAAAAATGGGTCTCTTTGCAACAAATGCCAATGTTTATTAAGGACCCCTCTTAATTTATTGTGCTCAATATTAAAATCAGTTATAAATGGTATATCTAATATACCTTCTATGCGTTCTTTGGGTTGTTTTCCTATTAAAAGCTCATCCTGTGTTCTTTCTTGGGCTTTTTGTTTAGCTGTTTTTATTAGATTCGAATTATAACCTCTCTTTTTAAATTTTTCTTCTAAAATTGTAGATTGTTGAGTAAAATCATCTTGTTCACTACAATTTTTTCTAATTCTTAAAAATTGATTTTTAGGGATATTTTCAAGCCACTTTTTATAGTGGCAGCTATTATTATGAATAAAATTATTAGAATCAACCTCTTTAAAATGTGTTTTGGTAGTGATCTTATCATTGGTGATTATAATGTCCACATCCAGAAAATTTATCTTAGTTTTACTTTTTTCATAAGTTAAATCTATACCAAATCTGTTATTTTTAAAATCTTCTATAAATATATCTAAAAGTTCTTCATCCCCTTTCCAAATGATTATAATATCATCTATGAAACGACGATAGAGCACCAAGTTCGCCTCCCAGCTAGATCCATGGATCATTTCCTCTTCAATGAAACCCATGAATAAATTAGCATAGCTGGGAGCGAACTTGGTGCCCATCGCCTTTCCTTTAGTTTGTAGATAATATTGGTTATTAAAATTAAAATAATTATTGTTTAATATAAAAGTTATACTTTCAATTAAAAACTCAATTTGTTCAATTTGTATTTCTCCATATTTGTATAGGGAATGTTCAACTGCCTGAATTCCTAATTTGTGCTGTATATTGGTGTACAAAGAGCACACATCACAGGTGGCAAATATTAAGTCATTTTTCCATTTTATATTTTTTAATAGTTGTAATAATTCAGTGGAATCTTTTAAGTGAGAGGGTAATTTAACCACATAATGTTGTAAGTAATTATCCACAAATTCAGATACATTTGAGGTAATGGATTGGATGCCAGAGATAATTGGTCTACCTGGGGGATTTATTAGGGATTTGTGGATTTTTGGCAGGTAATAAAAAATGGGGGTCTTTGGGAAATCTACTTTAAGGAAACCATATTCTTTGCCATTAATGACTCCTATATTGTGGGCTTTATCCAATATTTTCAATAATTCTTTAGACAATTTTTTAATAGGATTAGTCGGAATTTTCTTATAAGTTGTGTTATCATTTAGTAATCTATTGGCCTCTTTGATATAGTCTTCAGTGTTTAATATAACAATCCCTCCCCCCTTATCTGCCTGTTTAATCATAATATTTGTGTTATTTTGTAATTCTTTTAGGGTATCATTTTCCTTTTTAGTCAGATTATATTTATTTTTTCCAATATTCATTTCTTCAATATCTTTTTTAATTGCCTTTTCGAACATTTCAATGTTCCTTCCTTTTTCAGTAGTTGGGAAAAAATTTGATTTTGCTTTCAGGTTGGTATGGTGAAAACCTTTCTTATCATTAATTAATTCTCGTTCGATCGGATTTTTTATAAAGAACCTTTTTAGGGTTATGTTACGAATAAATCTGTTCACATTAATAAGGGTATTAAATTTATCTAATTTATTTGTCGGGGCAAATGTTAGGCCCTTCTGCAATACTCTATATTGGTGTTCACTTAAATCAACAGTACTTAAATTAAAAATACCCTGTTTATCTATCTCTTCCTTTTTTGGTTCTCTCTCTCCTCCTCTACCTCTGGTTCCTCTCTTTCTCTTTTTTTCATTTTTAATCTCTCTGTTTCCAATCCTCTCCTAAAAAAGAAGACGATGTACCTTGTTTAGGACTAGCTATATTTATTCTTAACCTCCGTGTATTGCTAGAGGAGGTGTTAGCGGCTCTGAATGATTGTGACACGGTTGCAATCCCAGAGAAATTATGTAGGCTGGACAAATACTTTGCGGTACCGGTGTGTACTGACGTTTTTCCTATACCTAAAAGGCTTACAGAGATTATTAACAAGGAGTGGTATAGACCCGGTGTGCCTTTTTCCCCTCCTCCGATATTTAGGAAAATGTTCCCAATAGACGCTACCACACGAGACTTATGGCAGACGGTCCCTAAGGTGGAGGGAGCAGTTTCTACTTTAGCTAAGCGTACCACTATCCCGGTGGAGGATAGTTGTGCTTTCTCAGATCCAATGGATAAAAAATTAGAAGGTTACCTTAAGAAAATGTTTGTTCAACAAGGTTTTATATTACAGCCCCTTGCATGCATTGCACCCGTCACTGCTGCGGCGGCATTCTGGTTTGAGTCTCTGGAAGAGGCTATTCGCACAGCACCATTGGATGAGATTATGAACAAGCTTAAAGCACTTAAGCTAGCTAATGCGTTTGTTTCAGATGCCGTTGTGCATTTAACCAAACTAACGGCTAAGAACTCCGGATTCGCCATCCAGGCGCGCAGAGCGCTATGGCTTAAATCCTGGTCAGCAGACGTGACTTCTAAATCTAAATTGCTTAATATTCCTTTCAAAGGGCAAACCTTATTCGGGCCCGGCTTGAAAGAAATTATTGCTGACATTACTGGTGGTAAGGGTCACACCCTTCCTCAGGACAGGGCCAAATCAAAGGCCAAACAGTCTAATTTTCGTGCCTTTCGTAATTTCAAGGCAGGAGCAGCATCAACTTCCTCCGCTCCAAAACAGGAAGGAACTGCTGCTCGTTACAGACAGGGTTGGAAAGGCAACCAGTTCTGGAACAAGGGAAAGCAGGCCAGAAAACCTACTTCTGCCCCTAAGACAGCATGAAGAAATGGCCCCCTATCCGGAAACGGATCTAGTGGGGGGCAGACTTTCTCTCTTCGCCCAGGCTTGGGCAAGAGATGTCCAGGATCCCTGGACGCTGGAGATCATATCTCAGGGATACCTTCTGGACTTCAAAGCTTCTCCTCCACAAGGGAGATTTCACCTGTCAAGGTTATCAACAAACCTAATAAAGAAAGAGGCATTTCTACAATGTGTACAAGACCTCTTAGTAATGGGAGTGATCCACCCAGTTCCGCGGACGGAACAAGGGCAAGGTTTTTACTCCAATCTGTTTGTGGTTCCCAAAAAAGAGGGAACCTTCAGACCAATCTTAGACCTAAAGATCTTAAACAAATTCCTAAGGGTTCCATCGTTCAAAATGGAAACTATTCGAACCATCCTACCCATGATCCAAGAGGGTCAGTATATGACCACAGTGGACTTAAAGGATGCCTACCTTCACATACCGATTCACAAAGATCATTATCGGTACCTAAGATTTGCCTTTCTAGACAGGCATTACCAGTTTGTAGCTCTTCCCTTCGGGTTAGCTACGGCCCCGAGAATTTTTACAAAGGTTCTGGGCTCACTTCTGGCGGTACTAAGACCGCGAGGCATAGCGGTGGCTCCGTACCTAGACGAGATTCTGATACAGGCGTCAAGTTTTCAAAATGCAAAGTCTCATACAGAGATAGTTCTAGCTTTTCTGAGGTCGCATGGGTGGAAAGTGAACATGGAAAAGAGTTCTCTATTACCACTCACAAGGGTTCCCTTTCTAGGGACTCTTATAGATTCTGTAGAGATGAAGATTTACCTGACGGAGTCCAGGTTATCAAAAATTCTAAATGCTTGCCGTGTCCTTCATTCCATTCCAAGCCCATCAGTAGCTCAGTGCATGGAAGTAATCGGCTTAATGGTCCCGGCAATGGACATAGTGCCATTTGCGCGCCTGCATCTCAGACCGCTGCAACTATGCATGCTAAGTCAGTGGAATGGGGATTACTCAGATCTGTCCCCTCTACTGAATCTGGACCAGGAGGCCAGAGATTCTCTTCTCTGGTGGTTGTCTCGGGTCCATCTGTCCAAAGGAATGACCTTTCGCAGGCCAGATTGGACGATTGTAACAACAGATGCCAGTCTACTAGGCTGGGGCGCAGTCTGGAACTCCCTGAAGGCTCAGGGATCGTGCACTCAGGAGGAGAAACTCCTCCCAATAAAGATTCTGGAATTAAGAGCAATATTCAATGCTGTCCTAGCTTGGCCTCAGTTAGCAACTCTGAGGTTCATCAGATTTCAGTCGGACAACATCACGACTGTGGCTTACATCAACCATCAAGGGGGAACCAGGAGTTCCCTAGCGATGTTAGAAGTCTCGAAGATAATTCGCTGGGCAGAGTCTCACTCTTGCCACCTGTCAGCAATCTACATCCCAGGCGTGGAGAACTGGGAGGCGGACTTTCTAAGTCGCCAGACCTTTCATCCGGGGGAGTGGGAACTTCACCCGGAGGTCTTTGCCCAACTGATTCTTCGTTGGGGCGAACCGGAACTGGATCTCATGGCATCTTGCCAGAACGCCAAGCTTCCTTGTTACGGATCTAGGTCCAGGGACCCGGGAGCGGTGCTGATAGATGCACTAGCAGCCCCTTGGGTTTTCAACATGGCTTATGTGTTAACACCGTTTCCGTTGCTGCCTCGACTGATTGCCAAGATCAAACAGGAGAGAGCATTGGTGATTCTGATAGCGCCTGCGTGGCCACGCAGGACCTGGTATGCAGACCTAGTGGACATGTCGTCCTGTCCACCATGGTCTCTGCCTCTGAGGCAGGACCTTCTAATTCAGGGTCCTTTCAACCATCCAAGCCTAATTTCTCTGAGGCTGACTGCATGGAGATTGAACGCTTGATTCTATCAAAGCGTGGTTTCTCGGAGTCGGTTATTGATACATTAATACAGGCTCGGAAACCTGTTACCAGAAAAATTTACCATAAAATATGGCGTAAATATTTATATTGGTGTGAATCCAAGAGTTACTCATGGAGTAAGGTTAGGATTCCTAGGATATTGTCTTTTCTACAAGAGGGTTTAGAAAAGGGTTTATCTGCTAGTTTGTTAAAGGGACAGATTTCTGCTCTGTCTATTCTTTTACACAAACGTCTGGCAGAAGTTCCAGATGTTCAGGCTTTTTGTCAGGCTTTAGCTAGGATTAAGCCTGTGTTTAAGACTGTTGCTCCGCCGTGGAGCTTAAACTTAGTTCTTAAAGTTCTTCAAGGTGTTCCGTTTGAACCCCTTCATTCCATTGATATTAAGCTGTTATCTTGGAAAGTTCTGTTTTTGATGGCTATTTCCTCGGCTCGAAGAGTCTCTGAGTTATCTGCCTTACATTGTGATTCTCCTTATCTGATTTTTCATTCAGACAAGGTAGTTCTGCGTACTAAACCTGGGTTTTTACCTAAGGTAGTTTCTAACAGGAATATCAATCAAGAGATTGTTGTTCCATCATTATGTCCTAATCCTTCTTCAAAGAAGGAACGTCTTTTGCATAATCTGGACGTAGTCCGTGCCCTGAAGTTCTACTTACAGGCAACTAAAGATTTTCGGCAAACTTCTTCTCTGTTTGTCGTTTATTCTGGACAGAGGAGAGGTCAAAAGGCTTCGGCCACCTCTCTCTCTTTTTGGCTTCGTAGCATAATACGTTTAGCCTATGAGACTGCTGGACAGCAGCCCCCTGAAAGAATTACAGCTCATTCCACTAGAGCTGTGGCTTCCACCTGGGCCTTTAAGAATGAGGCCTCTGTTGAACAGATTTGCAAGGCTGCAACTTGGTCTTCACTTCATACCTTTTCAAAATTTTACAAATTTGACACTTTTGCTTCTTCGGAGGCTGTTTTTGGGAGAAAGGTTCTACAGGCAGTGGTTCCTTCTGTTTAAATGTTCCTGCCTTGTCCCTCCCATCATCCGTGTACTTTAGCTTTGGTATTGTATCTCATAAGTAATGGATGACCCGTGGACTGAACACACTTAACAAGAGAAAACATAATTTATGCTTACCTGATAAATTTATTTCTCTTGTAGTGTGTTCAGTCCACGGCCCGCCCTGTCTTTTTTTGAGGCAGTTCTAAATTTTAATTAAAACTCCAGTCACCACTGCACCCTATAGTTTCTCCTTTCTTGTCTTGTTTCGGTCGAATGACTGGATATGACATGTGAGGGGAGGAGCTATATAGCAGCTCTGCTTGGGTGATCCTCTTGCAACTTCCTGTTGGGAAGGAGAATATATCCCATAAGTAATGGATGACCCGTGGACTGAACACACTACAAGAGAAATAAATTTATCAGGTAAGCATAAATTATGTTTTTCGCCAAACATCTAACCTGTTTGTTGTTTACTCTGGACAGAGGAGAGGTCAAAAGGCCTTGGCAACCTCTCTTTCCTTTTGGCTTCGGAGTATAATCCGTTTAGCGTATGAGACTGCTGGACAGCAGCCCCCTGAAATAATTACAGCTCATTCTACTAGAGCTGTGGCTTCCACCTGGGCCTTTAAAAATGAGGCCTCTGTTGAACAGATTTGCAAGGCTGCGACTTGGTCTTCGCTTCATACTTTTTCAAAATTTTACAAATTTGATACTTTTGCTTCTTCGGAGGCTGTTTTGGGGAGAAAGGTTCTACAGGCAGTGGTTCCTTCCGTTTAAGTTCCTGCCTTGTCCCTCCCATCATCCGTGTACTTTAGCTTTGGTATTGGTATCCCACAAGTAATGGATGATCCGTGGACTGGATACACTTAACAAGAGAAAACATAATTTATGCTTACTAGATAAATTTATTTCTCTTGTAGTGTATCCAGTCCACGGCCCGCCCTGTCCTTTTAAGGCAGGTCTAAATTTTAATTAAACTTCAGTCACCACTGCACCCTATAGTTTCTACTTTCTCGATTTGTTTCGGTCGAATGACTGGATATGACAGTGAGGGGAGGAGCTATATAGCAGCTCTGCTGTGGGTGATCCTCTTGCAACGTCCTGTTGGGGAGGAGAATATCCCACAAGTAATGGATGATCCGTGGACTGGATACACTACAAGAGAAATAAATTTATCAGGTAAGCATAAATTATGTTTTTAAAGTGTGTATGTATGATATGTGTGTGAGGGGTGTGAGTTACAGGTGAGTGTGAACGTATGATATGTGTGTGAGGGTGTGAGATACAGGTGAGTTTGAACGTATGATGTGTGTGACGGATGTGAGTTACAGGTGTGTGCTCGTTTGATGTTTGCGAGCAGTGTGAGTTACAGGTGAGTGCACGTATATTTGTGAGGGATGTGAGTTACAGGCGAGTGTGCACGTATGGTGTGATGGGTGTGAGTTACAGGTAAGTGTGCACGTATGTGTGTGTATGGAGTGTAGTTTACAGGTAAGTGTGCATGTATGATGGGTGTGTTACAGGTGAGTGTGCACGTATGATGTTTGTAAGGAGTGTAATATACAGGTAAGTGTGCATATATGATGTGTGTGTGAGTTACAGATAAGTGTGCACATATAATGTGTGTGAGGGGTGCTAGTTACAGGTAAGTTTGCATGTATGAGGTTGTAAGTTACAGGTAAGTGTAGACGTATAAGGAATGTGAGGGGTGTGCTACAGGTAAGTGTTCTTGTATGAGGGTAGTGAGTTACAGGTAGGTGTGCACGTATGATGTGTGTGAGGGATGTGAATTACAGGTGAATGTGCACGCATGATTTGTGTGAGTTACATGTGAGTGTGCACGTATGATGTGTGTGAGGGGTGCAAGTTACAGGTAAGTTTGCATGTATGATGTGTGTGAGTTTCAGGTGAGTGTGCACGTACAATATGTGTGATGGGTGTGAGTTACAGGTAAGTGTGCACGTATAATGTTTGTGAGGGGTGTGAGTTACAGGCAAGTGTGCACGTATGAGGGGTGTGAGTTACAGGTGAGTGTGCACATACAATGTGTATAATGGGTGTGAGTTAAAGGTAAGTGTACACGTATGATTTGTGTGAGGGATGTGAGTTACAGGTGAGTGTGCATGTATGATGTGTGTGTGAGGGGTGTGAGTTACAAGTCAGTTTGGATGTATGAATTTGTGAGTTACAGGTAAGTGTGCACGTATGATGTTTGTTAGGGGTGTGAGCTACAGATTACAATGCATCTATGATGTGTGTGAGGCACACAGGTTATAGGTAAGTGCACACGTATGTTTTATTTGAGGCAGGTTTCAGGTGAGTGTTGTGTCCAAACCTACCTTTTAGCTTTAAAAGATGTAAAACAATTCAAGAATGAGAAGAAAAGATACCAGTGTGTCTATCTGGTGCTATTGTCTGTCTCTAGGAAATATGAAAATAAAAAAAAGGTTTTATGATAAAGTTATGAAAACTAGATCATGTGATATAAAAAAAATCTGCTTTATTTGTACAGATGAAGGTAACACTGATATAGTGACATTTGTCATAACAGAAGATCTATGTGTGAGGCAACAGCTGGGAGCAACAGATGAGACCAAAGATGACATCAGACAAGGTAAATGTGCACATGTTGTTGTGTCTAAGGTATCTGGTTTATAGATCAGTGTGCACGAGTGCTGTGTCTAAACTTCTATTTTAGCTAAAAAGGTGTAAGAGAATAGAGGTGAAATTACCACAGTGTGAGTATCTGTTGCTTTTGTCTGTCTGGGAAATACACAAACTGTTTTATGGTAAAGTTATAAAAACTAGATCATGTGATATAAAAACTGAATCTGCTTTATTTGTACATATGAAGATAAAGCTGATATAGTGAAAGCTGAGATAACAGAAGATCTGTGTGTGAGGCAACAGCTGGGAGCAACAGATGAGACCAGAGACATCATCAAACAAGGTAAGTGTGCACGTGTTGTTGTTTCTAAGGGACCTGGTTTATAGATCAGTGTGCACGTGTGTTGTGTCTGAGGCTCACAAGATACAGGCGAGTGTGCACGTGTGTCGTGTGTAAACTTCTCTTTTAGCTAAAAACATGTTAGCTATTTAAAGTGAATGTATATTCAGATGAATCGGTGCCCGGTTTTTAATAATCCTATTAAAAACAAGAGAACTTTAATTCATCAAAATTTACATTTCACTTGTTTTCTTCAAATACTTACCTTTTTAATCCTGACAGCCACTGTAGTGCTTCCTCCGCCTGTCGTAAACCCTCTTCGCGGGTCCAAAATGACGAATCCGGCTTCCTCCAATCACGTTGCCTCAGGCCATGATTCCCCCAGGGGGGAGAGCCGTGATTGAAGGAAGCCTAATTCGTCATTTCTGACGTATGAAGAGGCTTCCGACTGCCGTGGGAATCGCTGGAGCGGCTGTGAAGATTACAAGGTAAGTGTTTGAAGAAAACGAGTGAAACGTCAATTTTGATGAATTAAAGTGTCCTTGTTTTTAATAGGATTATTAAAAACCGGGCACCGATTCAACTGAATTTACATTCACTTAAAGAGAATAGAGGGAAAGTACCAAAATGTGTGTATCTGGTGCTATTGTCTGTCTGGGAAATACACAGAGGGCTTGATTACTAGTGAGGCGCAAATGGTTTTGGCTAGAGCAATCGCGTTTTTGCAAGCCATTTTCATTCCGCTGATATTGCAAGTGCAGCAAAATCATGGGGGGGGGGTGGCGATTTAGGGATTAATAGTTTTAATTACTGTTTGCGATTGGGGGGATGGAGGTTTAGGGGTTAATAGCTTTTATTCATGTTTGCCATGTGGGGGGTGGCTGTTTAGGGGTTAATAGGCTATGGGCTTATGGCATGGTGTTTTTGTTGTTGTTTTTTTTTTCTCCATTGACTTCTATTGGGAATTCGAAAATGCGAGGTCGTTTGCACTAGTAGGGTGTTAGTCCCCCCCCCCCCCCCGCACTTTTTTTGTCTCTGTTGATTTCTACGGGGGAATACATGCACGCAAAAACTCTTTGTTTAGGATTTTTGTGCTTTTTGGGTTAATGCTAGCGCAAAATTATGTTTTTTTTGCAACTTGTAATACCAGCGGAACCCGACAAGCGCAAAATGCTTAACGCTAACACAAAAAAAATATATTTATCACGCCACTTGTAATCTAGCTCAAACTGTTTTATGGTAAAGTTATAAAAACAAGATCATGTGATATAAAAACTGACTCTGCTTTTATTTGTACAGGCGCAGATTACGCTGATGTAGTGAAGGTTGAGATAACAGAAGATCAGGTGAAGACTGAGGAGGATGAAGTTCTAATAAATACGGCTACAGGTGATTAGCGCATATTAAAGGGACAGTATACACTCATTTTCATATAATTGCATGTAATAGACACTACTATAAAGAATAAGATGCACAGAGACTGATATAAAAATCCAGTATAAAATGGTTTAAAAACATACTTAGAAGCTTTCAGTTTATCTCTGTTGAAAAGGCAGTTGGAAACCCCACTGCAAGTGGGAAATAAGACACTCCCCCCCTCCCCCTTCTTTTGCATATGAAAAGACCCTTTACACAAACAGAAGCAAGCTGGAGAAGGCAGCTGACGGTATTCAAATAAAACTTTGGGGCTTGGTTAGGAGTCTGAAAATCAGAGAAATGTTATTTAAAAATAAGCAAAATTATACATTTAAAAAAAAAAAAAACTTTATGGGCTTTATAAATAGATCATCTACAAAACATTTTATACAAAGAAAAAATGAGTGTATAATGGCCCTTTAAGTAAAGGGAACATTCTGTGATGGTGACATTTTGTGCCATGTAAATAAATATTTATCAAATGGTTACACAGCAGGCACATGTTAGTGTGTAGCTCAGGGTTAAAGGGAGTCTAGTCAAAATTAAACTTTAATGATTCAGATAGAGTATGCAAATTTAAGTAATGTTCTAATTTATTCCTATTATCAAATTGTCTTCGTTCTCTTGCTCTCTTTATGTGAAAAAGAAAGAATGTCAGCATAGGAGCCAGCCCATTTTTGGTTCAGCACCTGGGTTGCGCTTGCTGATTAGTGTCTAAATGTAGCCACCAATCAGCAACCGCTACCCACGTGCTAAACCTAAAATGGGCAGGCTTCTAAGTTTACATTCTTGCTTTTTCAAATATAGATAAAGAGAACGAAGAAAAAATAATTGGCGTAAAAAGTTGCTTAAAATTGCATGCTCTATCTGAATCATTAAAGTTTAATTTTGACTAGACTATCCCTTTAAGTGACTTTGCCTTTTAAATAGATAAAACACAGATAGATCAAAGTGATTATTTAGAGACAAGTTCAGCAGTAACATTCAGCTTGTATCTGTGTAATATTTATAATTCAGTTGTATATTTATGTATTGTGCTGCAGTAATCTTCATCCCCCGCTCATATACACTGTGCAGTCACTGCACTGCAAAATACCTATATACAAAGCTGAGTTTACTGATCTTAAAATATATAATCTGCTTTCTATCTATATCTGTTATCACAGCCATGACAATGCCATTGATAAATCTAACACTAATAAGCATAATTATATAGAAATGTTCTTATTTAAACCCATGGACTTCAGTGTAGTTTACCTCATGCTAGTGCATGTTCCACCCAACAATATTTAACCACTTAAGGACAGAGCTTCAATTTGCTCAATTGTTCCATGACGGAATAATTCTGTCATTAGTCATTAAATGGCTAAAATAAAAAATCATGCACTGAAATAAAGCCCCTGATAGATGTGGAGTCACTGTAGTTCAGCAAATTGTTTATCTGAGCCCCCAAAACCCAGTTTAGTCAGTGTATGTCCAGTAAAATACTGTACTAACCAAATGAGCTTACAATCAATCTGCCTGGAAGAGTTGTTATGTTAAAGTTTAATAGGAAGGTAATTCTGCACGAAAGAAAATGAGATTTCTCCAACATAGGTGTGTCCGGTCCACGGCGTCATCCTTACTTGTGGGATATTCTCTTCCCCAACAGCAAATGGCAAAGAGCCCAGCAAAGCTGGTCACATGATCCCTCCTAGGCTCCGCCTACCCCAGTCATTCTCTTTGCCGTTGTACAGGCAACATCTCCACGGAGATGGCTTAGAGTTTTTTAGTGTTTAACTGTAGTTTTTATTATTCAATCAAGAGTTTGTTATTTTAAAATAGTGCTGGTATGTACTATTTACTCAGAAACAGAAAAGAGATGAAGATTTCTGTTTGTATGAGGAAAATGATTTTAGCAACCGTTACTAAAATCCATGGCTGTTCCACACAGGACTGTTGAGAGGAATTAACTTCAGTTGGGGGAACAGTGAGCAGTCTCTTGCTGCTTGAGGTATGACACATTCTAACAAGACGATGTAATGCTGGAAGCTGTCATTTTCCCTATGGGATCCGGTAAGCCATGTTTATTAAGATAGTAAATAAGGGCTTCACAAGGGCTTATTAAGACTGTAGACTTTTTCTGGGCTAAATCGATTCATTATTAACACATATTTAGCCTTGAGGAATCATTTAATCTGGGTATTTTGATAAGATATATCGGCAGGCACTGTTTTAGACACCTTATTCTTGGGGGCTTTCCCAAATCATAGGCAGAGCCTCATTTTCGCGCCGGTGTTGCGCACTTGTTTTTGAGAGGCATGACATGCAGTCGCATGTGTGAGGAGCTCTGATACATAGAAAAGACTTTCTGAAGGCGTCATTTGGTATCGTATTCCCCTTTGGGCTTGGTTGGGTCTCAGCAAAGCAGATACCAGGGACTGTAAAGGGGTTAAAGTTAAAAACGGCTCCGGTTCCGTTATTTTAAGGGTTAAAGCTTCCAAATTTGGTGTGCAATACTTTTAAGGCTTTAAGACACTGTGGTGAAATTTTGGTGAATTTTGAACAATTCCTTCATATTTTTTCGCAATTGCAGTAATAAAGTGTGTTCAGTTTAAAATTTAAAGTGACAGTAACGGTTTTATTTTAAAACGTTTTTTGTACTTTGTTATCAAGTTTATGCCTGTTTAACATGTCTGAACTACCAGATAGACTGTGTTCTGAATGTGGGGAAGCCAGAGTTCTTTCTCATTTAAATAAATGTGATTTATGTGACAATGACAATGATGCCCAAGATGATTCCTCAAGTGAGGGGAGTAAGCATGGTACTGCATCATTCCCTCCTTCGTCTACACGAGTCTTGCCCACTCAGGAGGCCCCTAGTACATCTAGCGCGCCAATACTCCTTACTATGCAACAATTAACGGCTGTAATGGATAATTCTGTCAAAAACATTTTAGCCAAAATGCACACTTATCAGCGTAAGCGCGACTGCTCTGTTTTAGATACTGAAGAGCATGACGACGCTGATAATAATGGTTCTGAAGGGCCCCTAAACCAGTCTGATGGGGCCAGGGAGGTTTTGTCTGAGGGAGAAATTACTGATTCAGGGAACATTTCTCAACAAGCTGAACCTGATGTGATTACGTTTAAATTTAAGTTGGAACATCTCCGCATTCTGCTTAAGGAGGTATTATCCACTCTGGATGATTGTGACAAGTTGGTCATCCCAGAGAAACTATGTAAAATGGACAAGTTCCTAGAGGTCCCGGGGCTCCCAGAAGCTTTTCCTATACCCAAGCGGGTGGCGGACATTGTAAATAAAGAATGGGAAAGGCCCGGTATTCCTTTCGTCCCTCCCCCCATATTTAAAAAATTGTTTCCTATGGTCGACCCCAGAAAGGACTTATGGCAGACAGTCCCCAAGGTCGAGGGAGCGGTTTCCACTTTAAACAAACGCACCACTATACCCATAGAAGATAGTTGTGCTTTCAAAGATCCTATGGATAAAAAATTAGAAGGTTTACTTAAAAAGATGTTTGTTCAGCAGGGTTACCTTCTACAACCAATTTCATGCCTTGTCCCTGTCGCTACAGCCGCGTGTTTCTGGTTCGATGAGCTGGTAAAGGCGGTCGATAGTGATTCTCCTCCTTATGAGGAGATTATGGACAGAATCAATGCTCTCAAATTGGCTAATTCTTTCACCCTAGACGCCACTTTGCAATTGGCTAGGTTAGCGGCTAAGAATTCTGGGTTTGCTATTGTGGCGCGCAGAGCGCTTTGGTTGAAATCTTGGTCAGCTGATGCGTCTTCCAAGAACAAGCTACTTAACATTCCTTTCAAGGGGAAAACGCTGTTTGGCCCTGACTTGAAAGAGATTATCTCTGATATCACTGGGGGTAAGGGCCACGCCCTTCCTCAGGATCGGCCTTTCAAGGCCAAAAATAAACCTAATTTTCGTCCCTTTCGTAGAAACGGACCAGCCCAAAGTGCTACGTCCTCTAAGCAAGAGGGTAATACTTCTCAAGCCAAGCCAGCTTGGAGACCAATGCAAGGCTGGAACAAGGGAAAGCAGGCCAAGAAACCTGCCACTGCTACCAAGACAGCATGAAATGTGGGCCCCCGATCCGGGACCGGATCTGGTGGGGGGCAGACTCTCTCTCTTCGCTCAGGCTTGGGCAAGAGATGTTCTGGATCCTTGGGCGCTAGAAATAGTCTCCCAAGGTTATCTTCTGGAATTCAAGGGGCTTCCCCCAAGGGGGAGGTTCCACAGGTCTCAGTTGTCTTCAGACCACATAAAAAGACAGGCATTCTTACGTTGTGTAGAAGACCTGTTAAAAATGGGAGTGATTCATCCTGTTCCATTAGGAGAACAAGGGATGGGGTTCTACTCCAATCTGTTCATAGTTCCCAAAAAAGAGGGAACGTTCAGACCAATCTTAGATCTCAAGATCTTAAACAAGTTTCTCAAGGTTCCATCGTTCAAAATGGAAACCATTCGAACAATTCTTCCTTCCATCCAGGAAGGTCAATTCATGACCACGGTGGATTTAAAGGATGCGTATCTACATATTCCTATCCACAAGGAACATCATCGGTTCCTAAGGTTCGCATTCCTGGACAAGCATTACCAGTTCGTGGCGCTTCCTTTCGGATTAGCCACTGCTCCAAGGATTTTCACAAAGGTACTAGGGTCCCTTCTAGCTGTGCTAAGACCAAGGGGCATTGCTGTAGTACCTTACTTGGACGACATTCTGATTCAAGCGTCGTCCCTTCCTCAAGCAAAGGCTCACACGGACATCGTCCTGGCCTTTCTCAGATCTCATGGATGGAAAGTGAACGTGGAAAAGAGTTCTCTATCTCCGTCAACAAGGGTTCCCTTCTTGGGAACAATAATAGACTCCTTAGAAATGAGGATTTTTCTGACAGAGGCCAGAAAAACAAAACTTCTAGACTCTTGTCGGATACTTCATTCCGTTCCTCTTCCTTCCATAGCGCAGTGCATGGAAGTGATAGGTTTGATGGTAGCGGCAATGGACATAGTTCCTTTTGCGCGCATTCATCTAAGACCATTACAACTGTGCATGCTCAGTCAGTGGAATGGGGACTATACAAACTTGTCTCCGAGGATACAAGTAAATCAGAGGACCAGAGACTCACTCCGTTGGTGGCTGTCCCTGGACAACCTGTCACAAGGGATGACCTTCCGCAGACCAGAGTGGGTCATTGTCACGACCGACGCCAGTCTGATGGGCTGGGGCGCGGTCTGGGGATCCCTGAAAGCTCAGGGTCTTTGGTCTCGGGAAGAATCTCTTCTACCGATAAATATTCTGGAACTGAGAGCGATATTCAATGCTCTCAAGGCTTGGCCTCAGCTAGCGAGGGCCAAGTTCATACGGTTTCAATCAGACAACATGACAACTGTTGCGTACATCAACCATCAGGGGGGAACAAGGAGTTCCCTGGCGATGGAAGAAGTGACCAAAATCATTCTATGGGCGGAGTCTCACTCCTGCCACCTGTCTGCTATCCACATCCCAGGAGTGGAAAATTGGGAAGCGGATTTTCTGAGTCGTCAGACATTGCATCCGGGGGAGTGGGAACTCCATCCGGAAATCTTTGCCCAAGTCACTCAACTGTGGGGCATTCCAGACATGGATCTGATGGCCTCTCGTCAGAACTTCAAAGTTCCTTGCTACGGGTCCAGATCCAGGGATCCCAAGGCGGCTCTAGTGGATGCACTAGTAGCACCTTGGACCTTCAAACTAGCTTATGTATTCCCGCCGTTTCCTCTCATCCCCAGGCTGGTAGCCAGGATCAATCAGGAAAGGGCGTCGGTGATCTTGATAGCTCCTGCGTGGCCACGCAGGACTTGGTATGCAGATCTGGTGAATATGTCATCGGCTCCACCATGGAAGCTACCTTTGAGACGAGACCTTCTTGTTCAAGGTCCGTTCGAACATCCGAATCTGGTCTCACTCCAGCTGACTGCTTGGAGATTGAACGCTTGATCTTATCGAAGCGAGGGTTCTCAGATTCTGTTATCGATACTCTTGTTCAGGCCAGAAAGCCTGTAACTAGAAAGATTTACCACAAAATTTTGAAAAAATATATCTGTTGGTGTGAATCTAAAGGATTCCCTTGGGACAAGGTTAAGATTCCTAAGATTCTATCCTTCCTTCAAGAAGGATTGGAAAAAGGATTATCTGCAAGTTCCCTGAAGGGACAGATTTCTGCCTTGTCTGTGTTACTTCACAAAAAGCTGGCAGCTGTGCCAGATGTTCAAGCCTTTGTTCAGGCTCTGGTTAGAATCAAGCCTGTTTACAAACCTTTGACTCCTCCTTGGAGTCTCAACTTAGTTCTTTCAGTTCTTCAGGGGGTTCCGTTTGAACCCTTACATTCCGTTGATATTAAGTTATTATCTTGGAAAGTTTTGTTTTTGGTTGCAATTTCTTCTGCTAGAAGAGTTTCAGAATTATCTGCTCTGCAGTGTTCTCCTCCTTATCTGGTGTTCCATGCAGATAAGGTGGTTTTACGTACTAAACCTGGTTTTCTTCCAAAAGTTGTTTCTAACAAAAACATTAACCAGGAGATTATCGTACCTTCTCTGTGTCCGAAACCAGTTTCGAAGAAGGAACGTTTGTTGCACAATTTGGATGTTGTTCGCGCTCTAAAATTCTATTTAGATGCTACAAAGGATTTTAGACAAACATCTTCCTTGTTTGTTGTTTATTCCGGTAAAAGGAGAGGTCAAAAAGCAACTTCTACCTCTCTCTCTTTTTGGATTAAAAGCATCATCAGATTGGCTTACGAGACTGCCGGACGGCAGCCTCCCGAAAGAATCACAGCTCATTCCACTAGGGCTGTGGCTTCCACATGGGCCTTCAAGAACGAGGCTTCTGTTGATCAGATATGTAGGGCAGCGACTTGGTCTTCACTGCACACTTTTACCAAATTTTACAAGTTTGATACTTTTGCTTCTTCTGAGGCTATTTTTGGGAGAAAGGTTTTGCAAGCCGTGGTGCCTTCCATCTAGGTGACCTGATTTGCTCCCTCCCATCATCCGTGTCCTAAAGCTTTGGTATTGGTTCCCACAAGTAAGGATGACGCCGTGGACCGGACACACCTATGTTGGAGAAAACAGAATTTATGTTTACCTGATAAATTACTTTCTCCAACGGTGTGTCCGGTCCACGGCCCGCCCTGGTTTTTTAATCAGGTCTGATAATTTATTTTCTTTAACTACAGTCACCACGGTATCATATGGTTTCTCCTATGCAAATATTCCTCCTTAACGTCGGTCGAATGACTGGGGTAGGCGGAGCCTAGGAGGGATCATGTGACCAGCTTTGCTGGGCTCTTTGCCATTTCCTGTTGGGGAAGAGAATATCCCACAAGTAAGGATGACGCCGTGGACCGGACACACCGTTGGAGAAAGTAATTTATCAGGTAAACATAATTTCTGTTTTTTCCATCTTAATATGGGAAGAGTCCAAAGCTGCATTCCTTACTTGTGGGAAATACTGAACCTGGCCACCAGGAGGAGGCAAAGACAGCCCAGCCAAAGGCTTAAATACCTCCCCCACTTCCTCATAACCCCATTCATTCTTTGCCTTTCATCACAGGAGGTTGGCAGAGAAGTGTTAGAAGATTTCGGAGTAGTCTCTTATGGAGGGGTAGTACTCTTCGAGATGGGACTGGAGTTTTAAGTAGTCCTGTCAGCCTCGCAGTGAGAGCATGGATTAAAGAGTCGGGAGATGCAGGGAGAGTCTTTCTGCAAAACCATGCTGACTCATATTAACAGCTCCATAGGCAATCGGTGTTGACGAGTTTCACTGACTGCTTTCTTCATGTCAGAAGCGATGCTACTATCTGTCACACTTGAAGGGCCGTGTTCCTGTTCCCTGGCGTAGAATCTGGTAAGATCGTTTCATATTTTATACATGTATGATAACGCAAGAAAAGACAGGGTCACAGTGTAACTCCTTTTATCTGTATAGAATCAAGGGTTAATATCTCCTGAGGGGGATTATTGAACGGGGGAATAATCTTATATGTTTATTTGATTTTATGCTGCTTTATGTGCGAGATGTTATGGGCTCATAGGCTGTAATGGAATATACAGGTTTCACTTTCACTTTGAGAGCCATGCAGCTTACAAGCTGGCGCGCTTTCTCAATAGCAGGGACGGTCCTGCATTGTGCACCATGTAATTCATTCCCTTTTCCCTGACCAATTGTCTATCAGAGAGGAGTCTTAAATCTCTGTACTGTCTGGGTCATAGAATATGGTGGGTGCCCCAGCCATTGGGGTATAAGGGTGCAGTTTTTTTTGAATAAACTAAGATGTTTTATTTCTCTAGTTCTCCGGTTATTGCACTAGCGATGGAGGATTCTGTTACTTTAGAGGGCACTCCCTCTATTCCTAATGAGTAATTCCTGTTTATATCGTGAGGAGGCCTTTAATTATGTTCCATATGCCTTGATAATGTGATAATATCAAACATGTTTGAAACCATGGAGCCGTTCACCTATTGAGGAGTTGTCGTCCAGTGAGGTGGGTACCCTACATTCTTGTATCTCTACACATGCAGTTTTCCCGTAGCAATGCTGATCCTCCATCTGGAGCGGGCCTTTTTTCACCAGACTTTACTGCCCAGTTCAGACGGCGGTGTCTGCGGCCTTTAATGCTTTACCTCGCCCTGCTAAGCGCAAGTGAAAGGTTACATATGCACTCCTTCCCAGTGTACATCAGATAATTTATTGGATTTAACTGAGGGTTATCCGAGGATGAAGTTCTTTCTGAGACTTCAGAGTATGAACATTCTGGGTCGGAGTCTGCTGCCTCTAAACCTCCGGCTGCGGAGAAACCAGACTTTAGAGAGGTTCTAGAGGCCATATTGTCTAATGAACCTTTAATTCCTAAATTGGATAGAGTTTGAGGACAGGGTGGTACCTTATCCTTCCCTGTTCCTGTTAGATGGCAAACGTTATTAAGAATGAATGGGACAGGATTGTATTCTTTTCCCCCCTCTTCTCCCTTTAACAAATTGTCCCGGTCCTGGACTCTCAATTAAGTTGTGAGGTTCCGTACCTAAATGGGATTAGCCCTTGCTAAACGTACTACTATCCTGCTTGAGGATAGTTCTTCGTTTGAAGAGCCCATGGATAAAAGATGTTTCAACATACGGGATATTTGTTTTAACTGGCGGCGGCTGTTGCCGTGGTTACTGGAGAAACTACCTTCTGGTGTGACTCCTTATAACAATTGATCGGGGTGGAGGATCCCCTCGACGTTACTCAGAAAAGATTTACGGCATCTTGGGTTGTTAATTCTTTTATCTGTACTGCTATTAAGCAGTTTATTCGTTTGAATGCTATGGCTGTTCAGGCCCGTCAGGCTCTGGCTGAAGTCATGGTCTGCGGATATGACTTCTAAGTCTAGACTTCTTCCCTCTCTTTAAGGGAATGATTTTGTCTGGTCCAGGCCTGGACTCCATTATCTCCACGGTCACAGGGGACAAGGGTGCCCTCCTACTGCAAGAGTATATAAACTAATCTAAGGGATGATTTTCGTTCTGATAAAGCCCATGTCAGCAGTCCTCCGCTAAGTCAGAGCAAACCAAGAGCTTTTCGAAGCCAGCTCAGTCCTGGAAGAAATACAAGCATAGCAAGAAGCCCGCCGAGTCTACGTTGGCATGACTGGGCGGTCCCCTGTCCTATTCTGGATCGTGTAGGGGGCAGTATGTCGCTCTTTTCAGTCGCTTGGTTCAGGGACTTGCAGGATCCATGGGTCCTGGAGGTCATAGCTCAGGGTTACAAGATAGGTTTTAAGTCTCAGCCACCCAAGGGCAGATTCCTCCTGTCTTCCTGACCAGAAAGAAGGGAAGCCTTTCTGGGGTGTGTACGGGATCTGTCCTCTAGGAGTTATTGTCCCGGTGCCTATCGCAGTGAGAGGTTTGGGATACTATTCAAACCTTTTCGTGGTCCCTAAGAAGGAGGGAACTTTCCGTCAGATTCTGGACCTAAAGTGCTTATGAAGGTTTTTAAATGTCCTCTCGTTTAAGATAGAGATAATAATGTCCATTCTTCCCTGAGAGGGGTAGTTCATGACCATGATAGATCGGAAGGATGCTCCCTTCTCGTACCAATCCTTAAGGAACACTTTCAGTTCCTAAGGTTTGCATTCCTGGACCAGCACTTCCAGTTTATTGTCCTTCCGTTTGGTCTAGCTAATGACATTTTTCGAAGAGTGGACCATTCAGAATATCTCATCTATCTGCCATCCATGGGATCGAAAAAGACACTTGTATCAAGTACCAGGGTAGAATTCTCGGGTATTATAATAGTCTCCGTGGACATAAGAATATTTCTAACAGACCAGAGACGTGGCAAGCTAGCCTCAACATGTCTTGCCCTCCAGATCTCCTTAGGGCCATCTGCGGCTCTGTGTATGGAGGTGATTGGTCTCAGGGTGACCAGCTTAGACATCATTTCCTTTGCCAGATTTCACCTCAGACTGTTTCATCTTTCGGATCTGTCTCAACAGATTTCTCTGGACAAGCAATCGGGAGACTCGCTCTCTTGGTGGCTTTGTCCGGATCACTTGTCCTGAGGGACGCCCGTCTCAAGACTATCCTGGGTGATTGTGACTATGTTTACGAGTCTGTCAGGATGGCAAGCTGTTTGGGGTGCCAGGAAGGCACAGGGCCTCTGGTATCAGGAGGTAAAGCTCCCTCCTGATCTCATTTTGGCTCTTCGGGCAATATACAATGCTCTGAAGGTTTGGCCTCTGCTGGGTTCGTCCCAGTTAATTAGATTCCGATCAAACAATATATCCTCAGTAGCTTACATCAGCCATCAGGGGGAATGAGAAGCTCCCTAGTTTTGAGGGAAGTATCTCGGATTCTGGTGTGGGGGAGACCTGCGTTTGTTCGCAGTCAGTGATCCACATTCCGGGTGTGGACAACTGGGAAGCTGATTTTCTCAGCAGACAATCCTTTCATTCAGGAGAAGGGTTTCTCCATCCCGAGTTTTTGCAGAGATTTGCAAGAGGAAGATCTTATAACGTCTCAATACCAAGCTACCCATATAGGGGCCAAGGTACAGGGATCCTAAGGCGGAGCTAATAGGTGCATTGGCGGTGCCTTGGAGGTTCAATCTAATTTATCCTTTCTGACTGTTACCACTACTTCCTAGTGTAGTGGCTCGAGTCAAGCAGGCGTCAGTGATACTGACTGCTCCACCTTGGCCGCTAAGGATATGTTTTGCGGATCTAGTGGGGATGTCATCATCTCCTCCGTGGAAGTTACCTTGTCGCAGGGATCTGCTGACCAAGGTCTCTTTGTTCATCAACGTCTAGATTCTCTGAGGCTGACTGCGTGGAGATTGAATGCTTAGTCCTAGCCAAGAGAGGGTTTTCTGATAGTTATTTTTACTCTCATTTAAGCTCGTAAGCTGGTTGCTCGTCGCATCTATCATAAGGTGTGGAGGACCTACTTATTCTGTTCTCCAGGATGAACTGGAGAAGGGTTTTTCTGCAAGTCCCCTGAAGAGACAGTTTTCGGCCCTGTCTGTTACTGCACAACAGGTTTGCAGAGCTTCCAGATGTGCAGCCATTTGTTGAGGCTCTGCTGGAATCAGACCTGTGTTTAGATCTAAGGCTCCTCCTTGGAGTTTAAATTTTGTCCTTAAGGTTTTGCAACGGGCTCTGTTGGAGCCTATGCATTACGTAGACATTAAATTGTTGTCTTGTAAGGTTCCTTTTATACTGGCTACTGCTTCTGTGTGCAGAGTATCTGTGATTGCTGCCTTGCAATGCGTCCCTCCTTATCTGGCTTTTCATGCTGATAAGGCTGTTCTACGAACCAAGTTAGGTTTTCTTCCTAAGGTTGTGTCAATTCGCAACATCAATCAAGGGATTGTGGTTTCTTTCGTATGTCCTAATCCTTCTTTGTCGAAGGAATGTTTACAACGTATTTCTGGATGTGGTTTGTGCCTTGAAATTCTATCTTTGGGACAGGAAGGAATTTAGACAAACTTCTTTCTCTGTTTGTTCTCCTTTCCGGGAAGCGTAGGGATCAGAGGGCCTCTTCGACTTCCTTATCTCTTTGTCTGAGGAGTGTCATCCGTTTAGCATAGACACGGCAGGACATAAGCCTCCTCTGAGGATTATGGCTCATTCTACGAGAGCAGTGGTTTCCTCTTGGGCCTTCAAAAATGAGGCCTCTATGGATCAGATTTGTAGGGCGGCTACCTGGTTCTACTTACATACCTTTTCCAAAACTTTACAAGTTTGATGCTTTTGCTTCTGCTGAAGCAGCCTTCGGGAGAAAGGGTTTGCAGACTGTGGTGGCCTCAGATTAGGGTCCACCTCTCTTTTTCCCCCCCCGTTAGCATTCCGTGTACTCTAGAGCTTGGGTATAGGTTTCCCACAAGTAAGGAATGCAGCTGTGGACTCTTCCCATATTAAGATGGAAAACATAAATTATGCTTACCTGATAATTTCATTTCCATCTGTATGGGAAGAGTCCACAGCTCCTGCCCGTGTTCTCCAATGGGCGGCCCTAAATTTGAAATTTTTTCTCCTGGCACCTTTTTCACCCTGATATTTCTCCTACTGTTCCTTGTTCCCTCTGCAGAATTACTGGGGTTATGAGGAAGTGGGGGAGGTATTTAAGCCTTTGGCTGGGGTGTCGTTGCCTCCTCCTGGTGGCCAGGTTGAGTATTTCCCACAAGTAAGGAATGCAGCTGTGGACTCTTCCCATACAGATGAAAATTAAATGATCAGGTAAGCATAATTTGTTATTTCACTCAGCCCTCACTCCATTCGAATTACATCAAATAACTGAAATGGTTAAAGGGATGTAGCCCCTTTACCTATTACTTGTAGAACCAATAGTAATGTTTATTTCTGCTGTGACATAAAAAGAAAGAAGAGAAAATGCGCACAAGGCAAGACTCAAATGAATAGATTTATTACAATTGACAGCACACACAAGTATTATTGCACTTACTAGAAAACAGAATTAAAATTGCATTCAGATGGAGCGTTGGGTTCGTACAGCTCCCTGTCACACACAGTAGGCTCAGTTGGACTGCCTTTTAACAGCTTACAGCAGAAAACCGTCTGGCAGATGGTTCCGGATCCTCTGCCAGTTGCTCTGTGGCTTTGTGGAGACAAGATGCTTCTGAACCGCCAATACCTCCAAATGGTATGCCAGAGCCTAATGCGTTTCCCCCCATCTATGGCCGGGCTTCTTCAAGAGGCAAATATTGATAACGGATTTCTCCGGTATTACACCCTTTCTATTTGAAGGGATGGGAGCCAATCAGGATGAGGGGTGTGTTGTGTGACCAATCCTGGTTGGAGGTGTGTTCAATAACTCTGTTATTAATGTTCCTTAACATAGAATGTCCTTAATGAACAATATACACGTTATAGCTTACTTAATTTAATAAAAAGTGTTTGTAGATGTTATATAAACAAATACTGTACCAATTATAAAATGTTACACAGAATATATATATATATATATATATATATATATATATATACACACACATAGTCGTTGAAAATAAAGAGCAACAAAAATATACGGCTAAAAACTATAAATATAGTGGCAATGTATAAAACATCACATAGAAATTACATACAAGGTTACAATCTGATACAAAATATTACATTTGCAATTAAAATATAATTAAAAAGTACAGTTGTTCTGATTTTCATATTAAACCATACTACACCTAATCATTTGTTGGATATTTAGCCCTGTTACTACAAATTTTGTGGGTATAAACCGCACTACTGGAGATACACTTATACCGTTCAATTTTCATATGGTTTCAATAAACAACTGGTGTGTATGTATGTATGTGTGTATATATGTATATGTGTGTGTGTATATATATATATATATATATATATATATACATACACACACAAAGTGAGATGTAATTACCGTTAATATTTATATAACCTATTATCACAGCATATGCCTAAACTGACTATAAGGGGTATGTGTATTGGTGATAGAATAAATAAATTAACATAATATTATAGATAAACTATTGTAGAATCATATTGCTTATATTAATACATTACTGTATGCATTTGTTTGCCCCTGATTATAACATCAAAACTAAACATCAATATTGGTATTAAAAAATTAGTGTAGTTAGAACTAAAAATAATAATAAAGGATAGGAGTTAAAACTTAATTTATTTCTGCTGTGCTAAATCATACAGCTATTGACCCAATGTGAAGTTCTCTTTTGGCTAGCCCATTTCATTAGTTTAAATAGGGCATGTAATTTTAAACAATTTTCCAATTTACTTTTATCACCAATTTTGCTTTGTTCTCTTTGTATTCTTAGTTGAAAGCTGAACCTAGGTAGGCTCATGCTAATTTCTGAGACCTTGAAGACCGCCTCTTATCTAAATGATTTTTTTTTAAATCACCACTAGAGGGTGTTGGTTCATGTGTGTCATATAGATAACATTCAGCTCACACACATAAAGTTACTTAGGAGTCAGCATTGATTGGCTAAAATGCAAGTCTTTCAAAAGAACTGAAATAAGGGGGCAGTTTTCAGAGGCATAGATACAAGGTAATCAGAGGTAAAATGTGTATTATTATAACTGTGTTGGTTATGCAAAACTGCGGAATGGGTAATTAAGGGATTATCTATCTTTTTAAACAATAACAATTCTAGTGTTGACTGTCCCTTTAAGCCAAGAAATATTTTTCACCCTTTGTTCAGGCTAGATACATGGCAAAACATGAAGAAATTGTTATGCTATACTATAGTGGTCACTATTTTTATTTTCTATTGCCTAAACAGCAGCTGTCGGGCATAGGGTAGGAATGCTTTTTAGTCTCTCCTTCCATGAATTCTGATCTTTGGGCATCATCTCCCACAAGTAGTTGAATGAGCAGCACTAAAGTGTCGCCATTTAACATTGCACAAGTAGTTCTACTGAACTGCTTGTGCAATACCGCCCCCTGCAGATTCGCAGGGGGTTTCAATCAACCCGATTGTAACGCTGCTTCATAACTGCTGAAGGCTCGTGCGGAAACAGGGGCATTAGGGGCATTTCGGTGTTAGTACCCTTCATTAGTTACTTTCAGTATCCTCCTCTGTCTCCTAAGTTATATGTACCCTTCATTAGTTACTGTCAGGAACCTCTACTGTCTTCTCAGTGTTAGGTACCCTTCATTAGTCTAGAAAGAAAAAGAGAGAACCAATGACACCACCTTGTGGGATAATAATTGGCCTGTATTAGAACATATTTTATTAATTTATATATATAGCTTTCATTACTTTTGGGAATTCAGAACCTGGCCACCAGTTGGATGCAAAGACACCCCAGCCAAAGGCTTAAATACCACCCCCACTTCCCTCATCCCCCAGTCATTCTTTGCCTTTCGTCACAGGAGGTTGGCAGAGAAGTGTCAGAAGATTTGGAGTAGTCTCTTATGGAGGGTAGTACTCTTCGCAATGGGACTGGAGTTTTAAGTAATCCTGTCAGCCTCTCAGTGAGAGCATGGATGAAAGTTGCTCCGGAGATGCAGGGGGAGTTTTCCTGTGAACCCATCCGACTCATATTAACAGCTCTTTGGTAATCAGCGTTGACGAGTTTTACTGCCTACCTTTTTTCACTCAAGTCCATGTCAGAAGCGAGGCTACTATCTGTCACACTTGAAGGGCCGTGTTCCTGTTCCACGGTGTAGATTCCGGTAAGATAATTTCATTTTATTTCAATATGTTATGTACTGTTAAAGAAACAAGGTAGGGTCCCAGTGGGACTCCTTTTATCTTAAATGAGGAATCATGGGTTAATATCTCCTGAGGGGGGACTTTAATCATGTTTGTTATATGGTTCTATCTGCAATGAGTAGCTATACTTAGGCTCTCAGCCTTTACGGAACATAACGGCCTTCTTTTAGGAGTCTTAGGACGCGATCTCTCAAGATTGCGCTCCCTTTTTGTGACTGGCACGGTGCACCCCGTGACTGGTGCAGTTACGTTGTTTCTTTTTTAAGATACGATGAGTCCAACGATTTCATCCTTACTTGGGGGATATCGCCTCCTGGTCAGCAGGAGGAGGCAAAGAGCACCACAGTAGAGCTGTATATATAGCTCCTCCCTTCCCTCCCACTCCATTCATTCTCTTTGCCTGTGTTAGTGATAGGAAGAGGTAAAGTGAGGTGTTAGTTTAGATTCTTCAATCAAGAGTTTATTATTTTTAAAATGGTACCAGTGAGTGCTATTTTATTATAGGGTGTAGCCATATTCCTTGTCAGCCTCTAGAGTAGAGCTAACAGGTGGCTTTAGAGTAATGGGAACTGGTGGGACATAGTTTCACTGCGCCTCCCATAATGAATGCTTCCCTTCTGATGATGGTCTTAGCAGATGCTATCTAAGGCCCTATGTGTTTTCACAGGATGACAGAAGAGAGAAGACTTCTTGACCCTGTGAAATATCATGTCGCTCAGCGTAAAGGTATGTGCAGTCTTTTTTTTTCTGGGAGATAGATTAGCTCAGATTTTGCTGGATATATTTTCTACCTGATATGTGGGGAAATAAAACTTTATTGGTATAATAGTTTCTCTCCCTACTCTGTCATTTTCGTCTTTTAGATAAGACAGATCTTTGGTACATAGTGCTTTGTTTAAGTTTTTATCAAAATTCTTTTGGCCCTTGTTGTTACTTTGGGCAGACGCTGGGGATGTTTATTTTAATATACTCCGGTATGGGCTGTATGTTTGTATGCTATAACTGTTTTGAGTGCTTGGTGAGCCGGCGTTTACTCTTTACTTTAGATTTTTAAGCCGGGCCGGAAATGCTTTTCTTTACACCCACCATGGGCGGGGCTTAGTTTTCGCACGCCTGGAAGTTTCGCAGTAGTTTGTTTCTGGCGTTCCCGGGTTCAGGGCTTCTAGTGTTTCGGAAGTACGCCGCTTGTTCAATCCGAACAACAGTAGATTCATCCTTTACATACGGCATTTAAGTCACGCAGTTACGATCCGATGCCTGCTTGACTGCATGTTTAAAATTTTCATACAGACGATCCTGGGCATTTTAAGGATTGAGTAAGGTGGTCAGTGTACCGTGGGGGCAAGGTAGGCGCCTCAGCAGAGCTGTTGAGGCGGAGGTGTGCTTTTTTTTTCATGACTTGATTAAGCTGTTGATTTCAGTAAAAAAGTTAACGTTTAATTTTTAAAGGCACAGTACACGTTTTTGTTTATAAAAATTTATCAAACAGCATTCACATTAGGGCTGTTTTGTTTCTTTTCAGGCATAGTTTTATCATTTTATTTGTAGAAGCCACGACCAAAGAGTTTGTTTGCTTTTATTTATCATGGAAGACCTTCAAAATGTTACATGTTCCATGTGTTTAAATGCCAATGTGGAAACCCCTGTTACTTTCTGTTCCGCATGTGTTGAAAAGGCTCTTCAGTTTAGAGAGCAGATTTTCTTTGATAAAAAATCGTCAAAAGCGGATGCTTCTCAGGGGTCTACTGATGACATACAGAGTATGCCGCAACTTTCTCCCCAAGCGTCACTGCCCTTAACGCCCGCTCAAGCGGAGCCTTGTACCTCTGCAGTTTCTTCTGCAATTACTTTAAAAGACATAGCTGCTGTTATGTCATCTACACTTTCAGATGCGTTATCTGCCTTTCCTGTATTTCAGGGCAAACACAGAAGGAAGGAAGCCCATGTAGTCAATTCAGCGTCGGATGTGTTGATGGCAATTTCAGATGTACCCTCCCAGAGCTCTGAATTGGAGGGTATGGAGGTCTTATCCGAAGGGGAACTTTCTGATTCAGGTTACAGTGTCTTACCTCCTGACTGATTCAGAAGTGGTTTCCTTCATGTTTAAACTTGAACACCTCCGTTTGTTATTGAGGGAGGTTTTAGTGACTCTGCATGACACTGACTCAATTGTGGTTCCTCCAGAAAAATTGAGTAAGTTTGACAGGTATTTAGAAGTCCCTTCTTATTCTGATGTTTTTCCAGTTCCTAAGAGAACTTCAGAGATTATTGCTAAATAATGGGAGAGATCAGGTATTCCTTTTTCTCCTTCTCCAGTTTTCAAGAAGATGTACCCTATAGCGGATGCTATCAGGGATTCTTGGCAGATGGTTCCTAAGGTGGAAGGAGCTATTTCCACCTTGGCTAAACGAACTACTATTCCTATCGAGGATAGTTGTGCCTTCAAAGACCCTTTTGGATAAGAAATTGGAGGGTCTTCTTAAGAAGATTTATGTTCATCAGGGATTGTTATTGCAACCGACGGCCTGCATTGTTACGGTTACAAGTGCGGCAGCTTATTGGTTTGATGCTCTAGAAGAATCTCTTAAGACTGAGACTTCTTTGGAAGAGATGCAGGATAGAATTAAAGCTCTGAAATTAGCCAATTCATTTATTTCTGATGCTTCTTTGCAGATTACCAAGATGGCGGCTAAGAGTTCGGGATTTTCCATCTTAGCGTGCAGAGCTTTATGGCTGAAATCTTGGTCTGCGGATGTGTCATCCAAGTCTAAGCTTTTGGCTATTCATTACAAGGGGAAGACACTGTTTGGTCCTGACTTGAAGGAAATTATTTCTGACATCACGGGAGGCAAGGGTCATCTCCCTCAGGATAAGAAATCCAAACAGAGAGGTCGACAGAGTAATTTTCGTTCCTTTCGAAACTTCAAGGGAATTCCCCCTTCCTCTTCCTCTAAACAGGAAGGTAACTATTCACAAACCAAGTCTACCTGGAGACCTAATGAGTCTTGGAACAAGGGTAAACAATCCAAGAAGCCTGCTGCTGCCCCCAAGTCAGCATGAAGGGTTGGCCCCCGATCCGGGACCGGATCTAGTAGGGGGCAGACTGTTTTTCTTCATCCAGGCTTGGATGAGAGATGTTCAGGATCCCTGGGCATTAGAGATAGTGTCTCAGGGATACAAGCTGGAATTCAGAAAGTCTTCCCCAAGAGGAAGGTTTCTTTTTTCTCGATTGTCTGTAGACCAGATAAAAAGAGAGGCGTTCTTACGCTGTGTAAGAGACCTCTCCTCCATGGGAGTCATCTGTCCCGTTCCAATTCAGGAACAAGGACAGGGATTTTATTCCAATCTGTTTGTAGTCCCCAAAAAAGAGGGGACTTACATGTCTATTTTAGATCTCAAGAGTCTAAACAAGGTTTTCAGGGTTCCATCTTTCAAGATGGAAGCCATTCGTACCATTCTTCCATTGATCCAGGAAGGTCAATTCATGTCAACAGTGGATTTAAAGGATGCGTACCTTCATGTTCCTATCCACAGAGATCATCACAAGTTCCTGAGGTTTGCCTTTCTGGACAAACACTATCAGTTTGTGGCTCTCCCTTTCGGGTTGGCACCCAGAATTTTCACAAAAGTTCTAGGGTCTTTATTGGCGGTTCTAAGGCCTCGGGGCATAGCAGTGCGCCTTATCTGGGCTATATACTGATCCAGGCGTCATCATTTCAACTGGCAAGGTCCCATACTGACATTGTGCTTTCCTTTCTAAGGACCCACAGGTGGAAGGTAAACCTGGAAAAGAGTTCATTAGTTCCTCAGACAAGGGTGTCCTTTCTAGGAACTGTAATCGACTCTATTTCAATGAAGATTTTTCTGACGGAGGTCAGAACATTAAAGATTCTGCATACATGTCGAACCATTCAGTCCAATCCTCGTCCGTCAGTGGCTCAGTGCATGGAGGTAATCGGATTGATGTGGCAGCAATGGACATTGTATCATTTGCACGGTTCCATCTCAGGCCTCTGCAATTGAGCATGCTCAGGCAGTGGAATGGAGATTATACAAATCTGTCTCCTCTAATACATCTAGATCAGGAGACAAGGGATTCTCTTCTATGGTGGTTGTCGCTGGATCATCTGTCCCAGATGAGCTTCTGCAGACCCTCATGGGTGATAGTGACAACAGATGCCAGTCTGTTAGGTTGGGGAGCAGTTTGGAACTCCCTAAAGGCTCAGGGTGTATGGACTCCGACGGAGTCTCTACTTCCCATCAATATCCTAGAGTTGAGAGCAATATTCTATACGCTTCTGGCTTGGCCTCAGTTGGCTTCAGCCCAATTCAGATTCCAGTCGGACAATATAGCGACGGTAGCTTACTTCAATCATCAGGGGGGAACAAGGAGTTCCTTAGCGATGATAGAAGTAGCCAAGATAATTCCGTGGGCGGAGTCTCACTCCTGCCATCTGTCAGCGATTCACATCCCAGGGGTGGAAAACTGGGAAGCAGATTTTCTGAGCAGACAGACATTTCATCCGGGAGAGTGGGAACTCCATCCGGAAGTCTTTTCCGCCCTGATTCTCAGATGGGGCAGACCGGAGTTGGATCTCATGGGATCTCATCAGAATGCCAAGCTTCCGAGATACGGGTCCAGGGATCCCCAGGCCGAGCTGATAGATGCCTTGGCAGTGCCTTGGTCTTTCAGCCTAGCTTATGTATTCCCTCCGTTTGCTCTCCTTCCCCGGGTGATTGCTCGAGTCAAACAGGAGAGGGCGTCAGTGATCCTCATCGCGCCTGCGTGGCCTTGCAGGATTTGGTATGCCGATCTGGTGGAGATGTCATCTCAACCACCGTGGAAGTTCCCGTTGAGGAGAGACCTTCTCATTTAGGGTCCCTTCCATCACCGAATCTTGTTTCTCTGCAGCTAACTGCCTGGAGATTGAACGCTTAATTTATCTAAGCGAGGTTTTTCTGATTCGGTAATAGATACTTTGATTCAGGCACGTAAGCCTGTTACTAGGATAATTTATCATAAGATATGGCGTAAATATCTTTATTGGTGTGAATCCAAGGGCTACTCATGGAGTAAGGTTAGGATTCCAAGAATTTTGTCTTTTCTCCAAGACGGATTGGAGAAAGGGTTGTCGGCAAGTTCTTTAAAGGGACAGATTTCTGCTTTATCTATTTTGTTACACAAGCGTCTAGCAGGTGTTCCAGATATTCAATCTTTTTGTCAGGCTCTGACTCGAATCAGGCCTGTTTTTAGACCAATTGCTCCTCCTTGGAGTTTGAATTTAGTTCTTAGAGTTCTTCAGGGAATTCCGTTTGAACCTATGCATTCCATAGATATTAAGTTATTATCTTGGAAAGCTTTATTTTTGGTTGCTATTTCTTCTGTTCGAAGGGTGTCTGAGCTTTCGGCATTGCAATATGATTCTCCTTATCTTATTTTCCATGCGGATAAGGTGGTGTTACACACTAAGCCTGGTTTTCTTCGTAAGGTTGTTTCAAACAAGAATATTAATCAGGAAATTGTTGTTCCTTCTTTGTGTCCTAATCCTTCTTCTAAGAAGGAACATCTGTTACATAATTTAGACGTAGTCCGTGCTTTAAAGTTTTATTTACAAGCGACTAAGGATTTTCTACAAACATCTTCTCTGTTTGTTGTTTTTTCAGGGAAACGTAGGGGTCAGAAAGCTACGCTACCTCTTTCTTTTTGGCTGAAGAATATCATCCGTTTTGCATATGAGACTGCTGGATGGCAGCCTCCTGAACAAATTACGGCTCATTCCACTAGGGCTGTGGCTTCCTCATGGGCATTCAAAAATGATGCTTCTGTTGAGCAGATTTGCAAAGCTGCAACTTGGTCGTCTCTTCACACTTTTTCCAAATTTGATACTTTTGCCTCTGCTGAGGCTGCTTTTGGGAGGAAAGTTCTTCAAGCAGTGGTGCCTTCCGTTTAGGTTCCCTATCTTGTCCCTCCCTTTTCATCCGTGTACTATAGCTTTGGTATTGTATCCCACAAGTAAGGATGAAATCCGTGGACTCATCGTATCTTAAAAAGAAAAGAAAATTTATGCTTACCTGATAAATATATTTCTTTTTGGATACGATGAGTCCACGGCCCGCCCTGTTTTATGAGACAGCTCTTTATTTTTGTTAAACTTCAGTCACCTCTGCACCTTGGCTTTTTCCTTTCTCTTCCTAACTTCGGTCGAATGACTGGAGTGGGAGGGAAGGGAGGAGCTATATATACAGCTCTGCTGTGGTGCTCTTTGCCTCCTCCTGCTGACCAGGAGGCGATATCCCACAAGTAAGGATGAAATCCGTGGACTTATCGTATCCAAAAAGAAATAAATTTATCAGGTAAGCATAAATTTTCTTTTTTTTTTCACTTCCGTATGCTGACTGTGTGCGACAGAGAGAGTCTAGCTCGTGGGTTGTCTGGTTCACAGGAGGTGGCGAGTGCCCAAGCCATTGGGGGTGTCAAAGTGTGCCAGTTAGTTTTGTTTTTTTGTAATCCCAAGATTATGGAGGATTCTGATATGCGCGTCACGGATGCCTCCGATACTGAGGATGTGTCTTGCGATGAATATGAAATGGCCGGGGTAATTAATGCCCATTAGTTATGTTCTGGGTGCCGTTCTAGAGTACTCTCTTCTCTTGAGTCTGAGAGCTTAGAGTGTGTTAAACCATCCGCCTCCGAGGTTTCCATGACCCGTGAGGCGCGTGCCCAAGACCCTTTCCCGGCTACGCACACAGGTGTCCCTATGGCCTGCACTCCTTCTCCGGAGAGTGGCTTGTTTCCGCCGGAGGTTACGGCACGGTTCCACATGTCCATTTCTATGGCGCTGTCTCATTTGTATCTCCCAAGTGAAGTATTTCTTCGATACTGTCCGTGCTCTGTTAACCTAGGTCCATCGAGCGTGGGATTCAGTTCGGCCTTCTAGGGAAACGTTGGCTCCTGAGGCTTCAGGGGCCCAATCTCGGAGACAAGGTCTCCAGTAGACTCGGCGAGGGATAATTTTGCCTTCCGTTATAGGCTTGCTCACCTTCGGGTTCTTTTAAGACCTGTTTTGGCAATGTTAGAGGATCCCAGTCCTAGTGGGCAGAGGGATCCGAGGCCTTAGAAGTTGGATGGCAAAATGGATATGACGTTAGGGGATGCAGATCTCCTCCTTATCACCTTCATTTTATTTTGTATTTATGTTTTTTGGTTCCATTTTTGAGCTTAGGTGAATGGGGCCTCTACTCGGCTGGTCCTGTTTTCGTTCTCATTCACCTTGGGCGTTCACCCGATGGGTGCTGCCTTTCATTTTATTTGTGATCCGGATGGATGTGTTTAATTTGTTTTTTCCTTAAAGGGACAGTCTTCACCCAAAATAAGTTTTGCCTATCTATGTAAACACATAAAATAAGCATCCTGCACCAAGTCCTTTGTACAGCAGCTGGAAGGTAGTAGCTGAAAATGTAAACACTTTTAGTTGTAAACAGCCGAAAATTGCCTCCAGGCTCCGCCCACCTTTTGCACACAGTTGGTTATGTTAGGTTTTCTCCAATAACGATCAACTCGTAAATAAGTTGCCATGCTCGCACATTCTGATTTGCGCATGCATGGTTGAAACACTGGCGTGTTGCTTCTTAAAGATTCCCCATTATTGATGGTTGTAATTTTTGTTCCATTTAAGAGTTTAAATTTAAGCACTACTCTGCATAGCGTTGCATTTAAAAGCGGTGTTCTCCTTCCCACTTTCCAGTCTTTGTGCTGATGGCTCCTGGTGGTTGCTAATTTATCCCAAACCTTTTCCCTCACATTTGCTTTGGTCATTTTTATTCTTAGAGCCTGGGGGATTTACTACTCAAGGGAGGCACACATTAAAAATTTTAATAACCCACACACAAGAGTAAAAAAAAACCTGCACGCATGATGTATAAAAAGATATTAAAGAGCCTGTATTGTTAGATGTAAATATAAATATAAACCATTGACAAAAACTGTTGCTATAAAATATAACACATTCAATTCTTAATCTGTATATTTTTTTAAAATAGTCCACATCGTAATTTCCCCCAGTCCAATTTATGTTGTTTTTTAGCTGAATAACTGCAGTATTCTGAAGTTTATTATCGAAGGATCGGTCATCACATCTACACAGCAAGCTTTTACTCTTTATTTTTAATTAAAAAAAAAATGTGCTTGTCACTTCTGTATTAACAGATTTGTCTGTGTCTTCATGTCTAAAAAAAAAACCTGTAAAACAGCCGGTGTAGAGCGAACACATGACTATTCACACCTGCCTGAACAAGGGGTCATCTGCAGGTCTCTTTACCACAATGATTCATTTCAAATACAAACTCAAGCCCTCATACTGGCTTATCACAAATGTCTGTAAATGTACAGATGACCCCTTGTATAGTCATGTGACTGTGTGAAGGATCAGTGTTCCCTGCTCAATGAGTGCTTCAAAGGATATTGGCTGAAGTAAAAAACAAACAACTCTTATCTAAAAGAAGCAACCTGTAGATAGGACTGCAACAAACGGACACAGATCGCTTTTGGTATGCTCTCTAGGTATTTATAATGTATTCTGCACTTAGCCCTAGAAGTTGTCAAGATAAAAAAAAAAATCGCAAAATCAGAAAGACTGCTTAAAGGGACAGTTTACTCAAAAAATTTCTCCCCTTTAATTTGTTCCCAATGATCCACTTTACCTGCTGGAGTTTATTAAATTGTTTACAAGTAGCTCCTTTACCCTTATATTGGCATTTGAAATTGTTAATTTAGCATGTGGTATCCCCACCTATTCTGAAAGTTTGTGGCCGCGTGTACCAGCTATAGATAAGCTTTGTAAACACAGCCAGCAGAAGAAATTACACTCCCAGTGTGATAAAGCAGAGATAAGGTAGTAAAATGTTGATTTTCCATTGTTCTCTCAAAGTATTGGTGACTGTTTTAAGGACAGATATAAGATAAAGAAGCAGGTATATGTACACAATGTGATACAGTAATGAGATCTGATTATACCTACAAGCTCAACCCATTTTATTAGGCTGTGGCTTCAAAACACAAAATCAGAGCTTTAATATACAGAAATAAACCTTAAAAAGCTAATTTTCATACATTTTTTACTCTGCAGTTGGTAAAAAAGCAATTGTAAACACATTAAGGGAAAAACTATTTTACAGTATACTGTCCCTTTAAAACGAAAAATAAAGTATGCCTATTAGGAATTTCGAAATGAAAATAAAATCTATTAAATAATCACTGTTTTTCAAAAAACATAATGTATGTATATTTGTGCTGTGTGGATGTGCATCTGTGTGTGTGTGTCTGTGCATCTCTGTGTGTGTGACTGTGCATCTGAGTGTATCTGTGTGACTGTGCATCTGTGTGTTACAAGTGACATGTTTTGTTTTTTCCGTGATCGCAAAAACTCCGCTAGTTTTAAGCTTTTTGCGTTAGTCAGGTTGCGCTAGTATTACAAGTTCCAAAAAAACTTATTTTGTGCTAGCGGTAACCCAAATAGCAGAAAAACCGAACTTGTGTTTTCGCGTGCATGTATTTCCCCATCTGTGTGTGTGACTGTGCATCTGTGTGTGTGTGTGTGTGTGTGTGACTGTGTGCATCTGTGTGTGTGACTGTGCATCTGTGCAACTGTGCATCTGTGTGTGTGTGTGACTGACTGTGCATCTGTGTGTGTGTCTGTGCATCTGTGTAACTGTGCATCTGTGTGACTGTGCATCTGTGTACATGTGTGTGTGACTGTGCATATGTGTATGTGCTATGTGCATCTGTGTTTCTATGTGCATGTGTGTGTGTGCATGTGTGTGCACATCTGCATATGCTAATAGGAAAATCATTAAAAAAAGTAAAGCACTAAAACACCATCCTCCTCAAGTACAGCTTTAAAATTCAATGTAAAAGGTACTGATGAGGTGGTTTTTGGCATCTCACATGAGTATACATAAATTTATTAAAAACCCTGTGAAAATTGTGGAAAGGCAAGAGTTAATTTACACATGTAGTTATGTTCCAAAATGGAACCCTATGGGAATAAAGTTATTGTCACTTTAGAACAGATAATATTAAAAAAATATATTTATACTGTATGCTTGATATTTATTAATTTTACCCATTAAATTAACTTGCAAAATATGGAAAAATGTCTCCCATATAATAATAATTAAATCAACATAAAACAAGTTGGGATAGAGACAAAATATAATATGTACTTTAATTACTTTGCCTGCCAATTTATACTGCAGTGCCTCGCCATTAACCCTTTCTTTTAAGTTTCCGAATTGTACAGCTCTAACTCCTCTCACACATTTCCTTTTATGGCTGCATATATATCCACCTTTGCCTTGGTAGAATGCAAGACTTTAACAGTCATTATCTGCTGGAGCATGCCTACGAAGCAAATAAGCTAATGTGAACTCAGTTAAAATACAATGCCTGTGTTTCTGATGCTAAACACTGAGGGGGGAGTGGTGGATCAGACTTCTCCAGACAGCATGGCTATATAACTAAAAATTGCTGGCAAATATTTTAAAATAACTTTTAAAAATAAGCAACATTAAAAAATTTTTTGTTTATTCAAACTATTTTTTACTTAATTAGCCTTTTTAGGATATGCACAGATCTCAGTTTTTTTATGGCACTTTAAATACATATTATTTCCAGATTAGGAGTCAATATAGTCAAGTTGCAGCAGTTAATTCCCATTGGAAGGCTTCTCAAGCCTTTATTTAGAAGTACATACACAAAATATGGTTTAGTGTGAATTAAGAGTTGTTCTCTAATATAGTTAATTCCTTATGACCTGGTTGACAATATGTACTACCAAAACTGAGTCACAAGAAGTCTTATTTCTCTTGTTAAGTGTAGTCAGTCCACGGGTCATCCATTACTTATGGGATTATATCTCTTCCCCAACAGGAAGTTGCAAGAGGATCACCCAAGCAGAGCTGTTATATAGCTCCTCCCCTACATGTCATATCCAGTCATTCTCTTGCAACCTAACTAAAGATAGGTCGTTGTGAGAGGTCTGTGGTGTTTTTAAACTTAGTTTATTTCTTCAATCAAAAGTTTGTTATTTTAAATGGCACCGGAGTGTGCTGTTTGTTTCTCAGGCAGCATTAGAAGAAGAATCTGCCTGCGTTTTCTATGATCTTAGCAAACGTAACTAAGATCCACTGGCTGTTCTCGCACATTCTGAGGAGTGAGGTAACTTCAGAAAAAGGGAATAGCATGCAGGGCCCCCCTGCAAACGAGGTATGTGCAGTAAATTATTTTTCTAAGCAATGGAATTGACTGAGAAAATACTGCTGATACCAATGTAATGTAAGTTCAGTCTTAAATGCAGTGGTAGCGACTGGTATTAGGCTGATGAGTGTGTGTACACTGAAGTATTTTTCTAGGGAATGGAATTTGACTCAGAAAATACTGTTAATACTGAAGTAATGTATGAGCCTTAACTGCAGTAAAAGCGACTGGTAGCAGGCTTATTAATAACACTTCATAACTTTTAAAATGTATGTTCAAAACGTTTACTGGCATGTTAATCGTTTTTTGTGAGGTACTTGGTGATAAAACTTATTGGGGCATGATTTTTACCACATGGCTAACTTTTGTTTCTGCATAGAAACAGTTAACTGAGCTTCCCCACTGTTGTAATATGAGTGGGAGGGGCCTATTTTAGCGCTTTTTTTTTGCGCAGTAAAAATTCAGTCACAATCTTCCTACTTCATCCTCCATGATCCAGGACGTCTCTAGAGAGCTCAGGGGTCTTCAAAATCCATTTTGAGGGAGGTAATCAGTCACAGCAGACCTGTGACAGTGTGTTTGACTGTGATAAAAACGTTAATTATTAAATTGTTATCCGTTTTTGGGTATTAAGGGGTTAATCATCCATTTGCTGGTGGGTGCAATCCTTTGCTAACTTAATACATTTACTGTGAAAATTTGGTTGCTATAACTAATTTGATTCATTGTTATTTCAACTGTGACAGCTTTTTGTGCTTCTTAAAGGCACAGTAGCGTTTTTTATATTGCTTGTAAATTTATTTGAAAAGTATTTTCCAAGCTTGCTAGTCTCATTGCTAGTCTGTTTAAACATGTCTGACACAGATGAATCTGTTTGTTCACTATGTATGAAGGCCAATGTGGAACCCAATAGAAATATGTGTACCAATTGTATTGATATTACTTTAAATAAATGTCAGTCTTTACATGTAAAGAAATTATCACCAGACAACGAGGGGGAAGTTATGCCGACTAACTCTCCTCACGTGTCAGTACCTTCGCCTCCCGCTCAGGAGGTGCGTGATTTTGTGGCGCCAAGTACATCAGGGAGGCCCTTACAAATCACTTTGCAAGACATGGCTACTGTTATGACAGAAGTATTATCTAAATTGCCAGAATTAAGAGGCAAGCGTGATAGCTCTGGGTTAAGGACAGAGCGCGCTGATGATGTGAGAGCCATGTCCGATACTGCGTCACAATTTGCAGAACATGAAGACGGAGAGCTTCATTCTGTGGGTGACGGATCTGATCCAGGGAGACTGGATTCAGAGATTTCTAATTTTAAATTTAATCTTGAGAACCTCCGCATATTGCTAGGGGAGGTATTAGCGGCTCTGAATGATTGTAACACGGTTGCAATTCCAGAAAAATTATGTAGGTTGGATAGATACTATGAGGTACCGGTGTTTACTATACCTAAAAGGCTTACAGAGATTATTATCAAGGAGTGGGATAGACCCGGTGTGCCTTTTTCCCCTCCTCCCATATTTAGGAAAATGTTTCCTATAGACGCCACCACACTAGACTTATGGCAGACGGTCCCTAAGGTGGAGGGAGCAGTTTCTACTTTAGCTAAGCGTACCACTATCCCGCTGGAGGATAGTTGTGCCTTTTCAGATCCAATGGATAAAAAATTAGAAGGTTACCTTAAGAAAATGTTTGTTCAACAAGGTTTTATCTTACAGCCCCTTGCATGCATTGCGCCTGTCACTGCTGCGGCGGCATTCTGGTTTGAGTCTCTGGAAGAGGCCATTCGCACAGCTCCATTGGATGAAATTATGAACAAGCTTAAAGCACTTAAGCTAGCTAATGCATTTGTTTCTGATGCCGTCGTACATTTAACCAAACTTACGGCTAAGAACTCCGGATTCGCCATCCAAGCGAGCAGAGCGCTATGGCTTAAATCCTGGTCAGCTGACGTGACTTCTAAATCTAAATTGCTTAATATTCCTTTCAAAGGGCAGACCTTATTCGGCTCCGGCTTGAAAGAAATTATCGCTGACATTACGGGAGGTAAGGGCCATGCTCTGCCTCAGGACAGGGCCAAATCAAAGGCCAAACAGTCTAATTTTCGTGCCTTTCGTAACCTCAAGGCAGGAGCATCATCAACTTCCTCCGCTCCAAAACAGGAAGGGGCTGTTGCTCGTTACAGACAGGGTTGGAAAACTAACCAGTCCTGGAACAAGGGCAAGCAGGCCAGAAAACCTGCTGCTGCCCCTAAGACAGCATGAAGAGAGGGCCCCCTATCCGGAAACGGATCTAGTGGGGGGCAGACTTTCTCTCTTCGCCCAGGCTTGGGCAAGAGATGTCCAGGATCCCTGGGCGTTGGAGATCATATCTCAGGGATATCTTCTGGACTTCAAAGCTTCTCCTCCACAAGGGAGATTTCATCTTTCAAGGTTATCAGCAAACCAAATAAAGAAAGAGGCGTTTCTACGCTGTGTACAAGACCTCTTACTAATGGGGGTGATCCACCCAGTTCCGCGGACGGAACACGGACAAGGATTCTATTCAAATCTGTTTGTGGTTCCCAAGAAAGAGGGAACCTTCAGACCAATCTTGGACTTAAAAATCCTAAACAAATTCCTAAGAGTTCCATCATTCAAAATGGAAACTATTCGAACCATCCTACCCATGATCCAAGAGGGTCAGTACATGACCACAGTGGATTTAAAGGATGCCTACCTTCACATACCGATTCACAAGGATCATTATCGGTACCTAAGATTTGCCTTCCTAGACAGGCATTACCAGTTTGTAGCTCTTCCCTTCGGGTTAGCTACGGCTCCAAGAATCTTTACAAAGGTTCTGGGCTCACTTCTGGCGGTACTAAGACCGCGAGGCATAGCGGTGGCTCCGTACCTAGACGACATTCTGATACAAGCGTCAAGTTTTCAAACTGCCAAGTCTCATACAGAGATAGTTCTGGCATTTCTGAGGTTGAATGGGTGGAAGGTGAACGTGGAAAAGAGTTCTCTATTACCACTCACAAGGGTTCCCTTCCTAGGGACTCTTATAGATTCTGTAGAGATGAAAATTTACCTGACGGAGGCCAGGTTATCAAAACTTCTAAATGCTTGCCGTGCCCTTCATTCCATTCCACACCCGTCAGTAGCTCAGTGCATGGAAGTAATCGGCTTAATGGTAGCGGCAATGGACATAGTACCATTTGCGCGCCTGCATCTCAGACCGCTGCAATTGTGCATGCTAAGTCAGTGGAATGGGGATTACTCAGATTTGTCCCCTCTAGTAAATCTGGATCAAGAGACCAGAGATTCTCTTTTATGGTGGCTTTCTCGGCCCCACCTGTCCAAGGGGATGACCTTTCGCAGGCCAGATTGGACGATTGTAACAACAGACGCCAGCCTTCTAGGTTGGGGCGCAGTCTGGAATTCCCTGAAGGCTCAGGGATCATGGACTCAGGAGGAGAAACTCCTCCCAATAAATATTCTGGAGTTAAGAGCAATATTCAATGCTCTCCTAGCTTGGCCTCAGTTAGCAACTCTGAGGTTCATCAGATTTCAGTCGGACAACATCACGACTGTGGCTTACATCAATCATCAAGGGGGAACCAGGAGTTCCCTAGCGATGTTGGAAGTCTCAAAGATAATTCGCTGGGCAGAGTCTCACTCTTGCCACCTGTCAGCGATCTACATCCCAGGCGTGGAGAACTGGGAGGTGGATTTCCTAAGTCGCCAGACTTTTCATCCGGGGGAGTGGGAACTTCATCCGGAGGTCTTCGCTCAACTGATTCATCGTTGGGGCAAACCAGATCTGGATCTCATGGCATCTCGCCAGAACGCCAAGCTTCCTTGTTACGGATCCAGGTCCAGGGACCCGGGAGCGGTGCTGATAGATGCTCTGACAGCCCCTTGGGTTTTCAACATGGCTTATGTGTTTCCACCATTTCCGATGCTTCCTCGACTGATTGCCAAGATCAAACAGGAGAGAGCATTGGTGATTCTGATAGCGCTTGCGTGACCACGCAGGACCTGGTATGCAGACCTAGTGGACATGTCGTCCTGTCCACCATGGTCTCTGCCTCTGAGGCAGGACCTTCTAATTCAGGGTCCTTTCAACCATCCAAATCTAATTTCTCTGAGGCTGACTGCATGGAGATTGAACGCTTGATTCTATCAAAGCGTGGCTTCTCGGAGTCGGTTATTGATACCTTAATACAGGCTAGGAAATCTGTTACCAGAAGAATTTACCATAAGATATGGCGTAAATATTTATATTGGTGCGAATCCAAGAGTAACTCATGGAGTAAGGTTAGGATTCCTAGGATATTGTCTTTTCTACAAGAGGGTTTAGAAAAGGGCTTATCCGCTAGTTCGTTAAAGGGACAGATTTCTGCTCTGTCTATTCTTCTACACAAGCGTCTGGCAGAAGTTCCAGACGTTCAGGTTTTTTGTCAGGCTTTGGCTAGGATTAAGCCTGTGTTTAAGACTGTTGCTCCGCCGTGGAGCTTAAACTTAGTTCTTAACGTTCTGCAAGGCGTTCCGTTTGAACCCCTTCATTCCATTGATATCAAGCTGTTATCTTGGAAAGTTCTGTTTTTGATGGCTATTTCCTCGGCTCGAAGAGTCTCTGAGTTATCTGCCTTACATTGTGATTCTCCTTATCTGATCTTTCATTCAGACAAGGTAGTACTGCGTACTAAACCTGGGTTTTTACCTAAGGTTGTTTCTAACAGGAATATCAATCAAGAGGTTGTTGTTCCATCATTATGTCCTAATCCTTCTTCAAAGAAGGAACGTCTTTTGCATAATTTAGACGTAGTCCGTGCCCTGAAGTTCTACTTACAGGCAACTAAAGATTTTCGGAAAACTTCTTCTCTGTTTGTCGTTTACTCTGGACAGAGGAGAGGTCAAAAGGCTTCGGCTACCTCTCTCTCCTTTTGGCTTCGTAGCATAATACGTTTAGCCTATGAGACTGCTGGACAGCAGCCTCCTGAAAGGATTACAGCTCATTCTACTAGAGCTGTGGCTTCCACCTGGGCCTTTAAAAATGAGGCCTCTGTTTAACAGATTTGCAAGGCTGCAACTTGGTCTTCACTTCACACTTTTTCAAAATTTTACAAATTTGACACTTTTGCTTCTTCGGAGGCTATTTTTGGGAGAAAGGTACTTCAGGCAGTGGTTCCCTCCGTTTAAAGTTCCTGCCTTGTCCCTCCCTTCATCCGTGTACTTTAGCTTTGGTATTGGTATCCCATAAGTAATGGATGACCCGTGGACTGACTACACTTAACAAGAGAAAACATAATTTATGCTTACCTGATAAATTTATTTCTCTTGTAGTGTAGTCAGTCCACGGCCCGCCCTGTTTTTTAAGGCAGATCTAAATTTTAATTAAACTCCAGTCACCACTGCACCCTATGGTTTCTCCTTTCTCGTCTTGTTTCGGTCGAATGACTGGATATGACATGTGAGGGGAGGAGCTATATAGCAGCTCTGCTTGGGTGATCCTCTTGCAACTTCCTGTTGGGGAAGAGATATAATCCCATAAGTAATGGATGACCCGTGGACTGACTACACTACAAGAGAAATAAATTTATCAGGTAAGCATAAATTATGTTTTTTTAGTCAGATCATGGGCTAGCCAGCAAGTCATCTAAATGACTGATCGTGTGTGTTTGTGCATGTGCACTTGCATGTATTTGTCTGGCTATTCTGGACTGTGTATATGTGCGTCTGTCTGTCCCTGACTGTCTATGTGCCTGCCTATGCCTGCCTCAGCTTACTGCCATCTGAAGAAGCAACTTCTCTATTTAGGTAAGAGAATAAGTTTATATAATTAATATGTTTATTACTATATACATAGGGCTAGATTACAAGTGAAATGTTTTTTGTTTTTTTTCCGCAATCGCAAAAACTCCGCTATTAAGCTTTTTGCGTTAGTCAAAAAACCCAAATATCGGAAAAAAATAACGTGTTTTCGTGTGCATGTATTTCTCTATAGAAATCAATTGAAAGGGAGATAAAAGACCCACTCTGTCGAGCAAACACCATGAAAAATTCTCATTAGCGCAAACCTGACATGAAAATATGAATATATCATATTCCAATGTTCTTTAACATGTTTTTCTCTTGTTAAGTGTAGTCAGTCCACGGGTCATCCATTACTTATGGAATATATCTCTTCCTAACAGGAAGCTGCAAGAGGATCACCCAGCAGAGCTTGCTACATAGCTCCTCCCCTCACATGTCATATTCAGTCATTCTCTTGCAGCCTAACTAGATAGGTCGCTGTGAGAGGTCTTACTTACGGCTAAGAACTCCAGAGTCGCCATCCAAGCGAGCAGAGCGCTATGGCTTAAATCCTGGTCAGCTGACGTGACTTCTAAATCTAAATTGCTTAATATTCCTTTCAAAGGGCAGACCTTATTCGGGCCCGGCTTGAAAGAAATTATAGCTGACATTACGGGAGGTAAGGGCCATGCTCTACCTCAGGACAGGGCCAAATCAAAGGCCAAACAGTCTAATTTTCGTGCCTTTCGTAACTTCAAGGCTGGAGCAGCATCAACTTCCTCCGCTCCAAAACAGGAAGGAGCTGTTGCTCGTTACAGGCAGGGCTGGAAAGTTAACCAGTCCTGGAACAAGGGCAAGCAGGCCAAGAAACCTGCTGCTGCCCCCAGGACAGCATGAAGAGAGGGCCCCCTATCCGGAAACGGATCTAGTTGGGGGCAGACTTTCTCTCTTCGCCCAGGCTTGGGCAAGAGATGTCCAGGATCCCTGGGCGTTGGAGATCATATCTCAGGGATATCTCCTGGACTTCAAAACTTCTCCTCCACGAGGGAGATTTCATCTTTCAAGGTTATCAGCAAACCAAATAAAGAAAGAGGCGTTTCTACGCTGTGTACAAGACCTTTTACTAATGGGGGTGATCCACCCAGTTCCGCGGACGGAACACGGGCAGGGATTCTATTCAAATCTATTTGTGGTTCCCAAGAAAGAGGGAACCTTCAGACCAATCTTGGACTTAAAAATCCTAAACAAATTTCTAAGAGTTCCATCATTCAAAATGGAAACTATTCGAACCATCCTTCCCATGATCCAGGAGGGTCAGTACATGACCACAGTGGATTTAAAGGATGCCTACCTTCACATACCGATTCACAAGGATCATTATCGGTACCTAAGATTTGCTTTCCTAGACAGGCATTACCAGTTTGTAGCTCTTCCCTTCGGATTAGCTACGGCTCCAAGAATCTTTACATAAGTTCTGGGCTCACTTCTGGCGGTACTAAGACCGCGAGGCATAGCGGTGACTCCGTACCTAGACGACATTCTGATACAAGCGTCAAGTTTTCAAACTGCCAAGTCTCATACAGAGATAGTTCTGGCATTTCTGAGGTCGCATGGGTGGAAGGTGAACGTGGAAAAGAGTTCTCTATTACCACTTACAAGAGTTCCCTTTCTAGGGACTCTTATAGATTCTGTAGAGATGAAAATTTACCTGACAGAGGTCAGGTTATCAAAACTTCTAAATGCTTGCCGTGTCCTTCATTCCATTCCACACCCGTCAGTAGCTCAGTGCATGGAAGTAATCGGCTTAATGGTAGCGGCAATGGACATAGTACCATTTGCGCGCCTGCATCTCAGACCGCTGCAATTGTGCATGCTAAGTCAGTGGAACGGGGATTACTCAGATTTGTCCCCCCTACTAAGTCTGGATCAAGAGACCAGAGATTCTCTTCTATGGTGGCTCTCTCGGCCACATCTGTCCAAGGGGATGACCTTTCGCAGGCCAGATTGGACGATTGTAACAACAGACGCCAGCCTTCTAGGCTGGGGCGCAGTCTGGAACTCCCTGAAAGCTCAGGGATCGTGGACTCAGGAGGAGAAACTCCTTCCAATAAACATTCTAGAATTAAGAGCAATATTCAATGCTCTTCTAGCTTGGCCTCAGTTAGCAAAACTGAGGTTCATCAGATTTCAGTCGGACAATATCACGACTGTGGCTTACATCAATCATCAAGGGGGAACCAGGAGTTCCCTAGCGATGTTGGAAGTCTCGAAGATAATTCGCTGGGCAGAGTCTCACTCTTGCCACCTGTCAGCGATTTACATCCCAGGCGTGGAGAACTGGGAGGCGGACTTTCTAAGTCGCCAGACTTTTCATCCGGGAGAGTGGGAACTTCACCCGGAGGTATTTGCTCAACTGATTCGTCGTTGGGGCAAACCGGATCTGGATCTCATGGCATCTTGCCAGAACGCGAAGCTTCCTTGTTACGGATCCAGGTCCAGGGACCCGGGAGCAGTGCTGGTAGATGCATTAGCAGCCCCTTGGGTTTTCAACATAGCTTATGTGTTTCCACCATTTCCATTGCTACCTCGACTGATTGCCAGGATCAAACAGGAGAGGGCATCAGTAATTCTGATAGCGCCTGCGTGGCCACGCAGGACCTGGTATGCAGACCTAGTGGACATGTCGTCCTGTCCACCATGGTCTCTACCTCTGAGGCAGGACCTTCTAATTCAGGGTCCTTTCAACCATCCAAACCTAATTTCTCTGAGGCTGACTGCCTGGAAATTGAACGCTTAATTCTATCAAAGCGTGGGTTTTCGGATTCGGTTATTGATACATTAATACAGGCTCGGAAACCTGTGACCAGAAAAATTTACCATAAGATATGGCGTAAATATTTATATTGGTGCGAATCCAAGAGTTACTCATGGAGTAAGGTTAGGATTCCTAGGATATTGGCTTTTCTACAAGAGGGTTTAGAAAAGGGTTTATCCGCTAGTTCGCTAAAGGGACAGATTTCCGCTCTGTCTATTCTCTTACACAAACGTCTGGCAGAGAATCCAGACGTCCAGGCTTTTTGTCAGGCTTGGGCTAGAATTAAGCCTGTGTTTAAAGCTGTTGCTCCTCCGTGGAGCTTAAACTTGGTTCTTAAAGTTCTTCAGGGTGTTCCGTTTGAACCCCTTCATTCCATTGATATTAAGCTTTTATCTTGGAAAGTTTTGTTTTTGATGGCTATTTCCTCGGCTCGAAGAGTCTCTGAGTTATCTGCCTTACATTGTGATTCTCCTTATCTGATCTTTCATTCAGACAAGGTAGTACTGCGTACTAAACCTGGGTTTTTACCTAAGGTTGTTTCTAACAGGAATATCAATCAAGAGATTGTTGTTCCATCATTATGTCCTAATCCTTCTTCAAAGAAGGAACGTCTTTTGCATAATCTAGACGTGGTCCGTGCTCTGAAGTTCTACTTACAGGCAACTAAATATTTTAGACAAACTTCTTCTCTGTTTGTCGTTTACTCTGGACAGAGGAGAGGTCAAAAGGCTTCGGCTACCTCTCTCTCTTTTTGGCTTCGTAGCATAATACGTTTAGCCTATGAGACTGCTGGACAGCAGCCTCCTGAAAGAATTACAGCTCATTCCACTAGAGCTGTGGCTTCCACCTGGGCCTTTAAGAATCAGGCCTCTGTTGAACAGATTTGCAAGGCTGCAACTTGGTCTTCACTTCATACTTTTTCCAAATTTTACAAATTTGACACTTTCGCTTCTTCGGAGGCTGGTTTTGGGAGAAAAGTGCTACAGGCAGCTACAGCTTCTGTTTAATGTTCCTGCCTTGTCCCTCCCATCATCCGTGTACTTAGCTTTGGTATTGGTATCCCATAAGTATTGGATGACCCGTGGACTGAACACACTTAACAAGAGAAAACATAATTTATGCTTACCTGATAAATTTATTTCTCTTGTAGTGTGTTCAGTCCACGGCCCGCCCTGTCTTTTTAAGGCAGGTTCTAAATTTTAAAATTATAACCCCAGTCACCACTGCACCTTATAGTTTCTCCTTTCTCGTCTTGTTTCGGTCGAATGACTGGATATGACATGTGAGGGGAGGAGCTATATAGCAGCTCTGCTTGGGTGATCCTCTTGCAACTTCCTGTTGGGAAGGAGAATATATCCCATAAGTAATGGATGACCCGTGGACTGAACACACTACAAGAGAAATAAATTTATCAGGTAAGCATAAATTATGTTTTATGTAAGAACTTACCTGATAAATTCAGTTCTTTCATATTGGCAAGAGTCCATGAGCTAGTGACGTATGGGATATACAATCCTACAAGGAGGGGCAAAGTTTCCCAAACTTCAAAATGCCTATAAATACACCCCTCACCACACCCACAATTCAGTTTAACGAATAGCCAAGTAGTGGGGTGATAAAGAAAGGAGTAAAAAGCATCAACAAAGGAATTTGGAAATAATTGTGCTTTATACAAAAAAATCATAACCATCATAAAAAGGATGGGCCTCATGGACTCTTGCCAATATGAAAGAAATTAATTTATCAGGTAAGTTTTTACATAAATTATGTTTTCTTTCATGTAATTGGTAAGAGTCCATGAGCTAGTGACGTATGGGATAGCAATACCCAAGATGTGGAACTCCATGCAAGAGTCACTAGAGAGGGAGGGATAAAAATAAAAACAGCCATATTTTGCTGAAAAAAATAAACACAAAATATAAGTTTATTCTCATAAATGAAAAGAAAAACTTAAAACATAAGCAGATGAATCAAACTGAAACAGCTGCCTGAAGAACTTTTCTACCAAAAACTGCTTCTGAAGAAGCAAATACATCAAAATGGTAGAATTTAGTAAATGTATGCAAAGAAGACCAAGTTGCTGCTTTGCAAATCTGATGAATTGAAGCATCATTCTTAAAAGCCCACGAAGTGGAGACTGATCTCGTAGAATGAGCTGTAATTCTCTGAGGCGGGGCTTGACCCGACTCCAAATAAGCTTGAAAAATCAAAAGCTTTAACCACGAAGCCAAGGAAAACGGCAGAAGCCTTCTGACGTTTCCTAGAACCAGAAAAGATAACAAATAGACTATAAGTCTTCCTGAAATCTTTAGTAGCTTCAATATAATATTTCAAAGCTCTTACTATATCCAAAGAATGTAAGGATCTCTCCAAAGAATTCTTAGGATTAGGACACAAGGAAGGGACAACAATTTCTCTATTAATGTTGTTAGAATTCACAACCTTAGGTAAGAATTTAAATGAAGTCGGCAAAACCGCCTTATCCTGATGAAAAAACAGAAAAGTAGATTCACAAGAAAGAGCAGATAATTCAGAAACTCTTCTAGCAGAAGAGATGGCCAAAAGGAACAACACTTTCCAGGAAAGTAGTTTAATGTCCAAAGAATGCATAGGCTCAAAAGGAGGAGCCTGTAAAGCCTTCAAAACCAAATTAAGACTCCAAGGAGGAGAGATTGATTTCATGACAGGCTTGATACGAACCAAAGCCTGTACAAAACAGTGAATATCAGGAAGCTTAGCTTAGCTTAGTGAAATAAAACAGAAAGAGCAGAGATTTTTCCCTTCAAGAAACTTGCAGACAAACCCTTATCCAAACCATCCTGAAGAAACTGCAAAATTCTAGGAATTCTGAAAGAATGCCAAGAGAATTTATGAGAAGAACACTATGAAATAGAAGTCTTCCAAACTCGATAATAAATCTTTCTAGAAACAGATTTACAAGCCTCTAACATAGTATTAATTACTGAGTCAGAGAAACCTCTATGACTAAGCACTAGTCATTCAATTTCCATACCTTCAAATATAATGATTTGAGATCCTGATGTAAAAACGGACCTTGAGACAGAAGGTCCTGCCTTAATGGAAGTGGCCAAGGTTGACAACTGGATATCCGAACAAGATCCGCATACCAAAACCTGTGAGGCCATGCTGGAGCCACCAGCAACACAAACAATTGCTCCATGATGATTTTGGAGATCACTCTTGGAAGAAGAACTAGAGGCGGGGAAATGTAAGCAGGTTCGTTAAACCAAGGAAGTGTCAACGCATCCACTTCTTCCGCCTGAGGATCCCTGGACCTGGACAGGTACCTGGGAAGTTTCTTGTTTAAATGAGAAGCCATCAGCTCTATTTCTGGAAGACCCCACATCTGAACAACCTGAGAAAACACATCTGGATGGAGGGACCACTCCCCCGGATGTAAAGTCTGACAGCTGAGATAATCCGCCTCCCAATTGTCTATACCTAGGATATGAACCTCAGAAATTAGTCAGGAGCTGGATTCCGCCCAAACAAACAAACAAAAGATACTTCTTTCATAGCTTGGGGACTGTGAGTCCCACCCTGATGATTGACATATGCCACAGTTGTGATATTGTCTGTCTAAAAACAAATGAACGGTTCTCTCTTCAACAGAGGCCACATCTGAAGAGTCCTGAAAATCGCACTGAGTTCCAAAATATTGATGGGTTATCTCGCCTCTTGAGATTTCCAAACCCCTTGTGCTGTCAGAGATCCCCAAACAGCTCCCCAACCTGAAAGACTCGCATCTGTTGTGATCACAGTCCAGGTTGGACGAACAGAAGAGGCCCCTAGAACTATACGATGGTGATCTAACCACCAAGTCAGAGATAGTTGAACATTGGGATTTAAGGATATTAATTGTGATATCCTTGTATAATCCCTGCACCATTGGTTCAGCATACAAAGCTGTAGAGGTCTCCTATGAAAACGAGCAAAGGGGATTGCGTCCGATGCTGCAGTCATGAGATGTACAACTTCCATGCACATAGCTACTGAAGGGAATGACTGAGACTGAAGGTTCCGACAGGCTGAAACCAATTTTAAACGTCTCTTGTCTGTTATATTCAGTGTCCATGGCTCTGTCTCTATCTGGAAACCTAAAAAGGTGACCCTTGTCTGAGGAATCGGAGAACTTTTTGGTAAATTGATCCTCCAACCATGTTTTCGAAGAAACAACACTAGTTGATTTGTGTAAGATTCTGCAGAATGTAAAGACTGAGCTAGTACCAAGATATTGTCCAAATAAGGAAACACTGTAATACCCCACTCTCTGATTACAGAGAGTAGGGCACCGAGAACCTTTGAAAAGATTCTTGGAGCTGTCGCCAGGCCAAAAGGAAGAGCGACAAATTGGTAATGCTTGTCTAGAAAAGAGAATCTCAGAAACTGATAATGATCTGGATTAATCGGAATATGAAGATATGCATCCTGTAAGTCTATTGTGGACATATAATGCCCTTGCTGAAAAAAAAGTCTGTATAATCACCATCTTGAAAGTTGGTACTTTTACATAACTATTCAAAAAAATTTAGATCCAGAACTGGTCTGAATGAATTTTCTTTCTTGGGGACAATGAATAGTTTTGAATAAAACCCCAGACCCTGTTCCTGAAATGGAACCGGCATGATTACCCCTGAAAGCTCCAGTTCTGAAACACACTTCAGGAAAGCCTGAGCCTTTACCGTATTTGCTGGTATGCATGAGAGAAAAAATCTTCTCACAGGAGTCCTTACTCTGAATCCTATTCGATACACCTGAGAGACAATACTCAGAAATCATTGATTTCGGACAGAATTTGTCCAAACATCCTTGAACAACCTTAATCTGCCCCCTACTAGTTGAGCTGGAATGAGGGCTGCACCTTCATGCGGACTTGGGGGTTGGCTTTGGTTTCTTAAAAGGCTTGGATTTATTCCAAACTGAAGAGGGTTTCCAAATGGAAACAGATTCATTGGGGGAAGGATTAGGTTTCTGTTCCTTAATTTGTCAAAAGGAACGAAAGCAGTTAGACGCTTTAGATTTACCCTTAGGTCTTTTATCCTGAGGCAAAAAAACTCCCTTCCTACCAGTGACAGTTGAAATAATCAAATCTAACTGAGAACCAAATAACTTATTACCTTGGAAAGAAAGAGATAGCAATCTTGATTTAGAAGTCATGTCAGCATTCCAAGATTTAAGCCACAAAGCTCTTCTAGCTAAAATAGCTAAAGACATCGATTTAACATCAATTTTGATGATATAAAAAATGGCATCACAAATAAAATGATTAGCATGTTGAAGCAAGCGAACAATACTAGACAAATCAGAATCCAATTCTTGTTGCGCTAAATGTTCCAACCAAAAAGTTGATGCAGCTGCAACATCAGCCAAAGAAATTGCAGGCCTGAGAAGATGACCAGAATATAAATAGGCCTTTCTTAGATAAGTTTCAAGTTTCCTATCTAAAAGATCTAAAAGAAGTACTATCTTCCATAGGAATAGTAGTATGTTTAGCAAAAATAAAGAGAGCCCCATCAACTTTGGGGATCTTTTCCCAAAACTCCAATGTAACTGCTGGCAAATGATACAATTTTTTAACCCTTGAAGAAGGAATAAAATATGTACCAGGCCTATTCCATTCCTTAGAAATCATATCAGAAAATAGCATCAGGAACTGGAAAAACTTCTGGAGTAACCACAGGAGGTTTATAAACAGAATTTAAACGTTTACTAGTTTTTAATATCAATAGGACTAGTTTCCTCAATATCCAATGTAATCAACACTTCTTTTAACAAAGAATGAATGTACTCATAAGTAGATTTGTCAGTGTCAATATCTGAGGAAGGATCTTCTGAATCAGATACTTATCAGAGGAGGATAATTCCATATGTTGTCGGTCATTTGAAATTTCATCAATTTTATGAGAAGTTTTAAAAGACCTTTTTATGTTCATTAAAAGGCGGGATAGAGCCTTCTGAATAGAATCAGCAATAAAATCTTTTAAATTTACAGGTATATCTTGTGCATTAGATGTTGAAGGAATAACAACAGACAAAGCACTATTACAGATAGATGCATTCTCTGCATGTAAAAGCTTATCATGACAACTATTACAAATCACAGCTGGCAAAATAATCTCCACAAGTTTACAACAAATGCACTTAGCTTTGGTAGAACTGTTATCAGGCAGCAGGGTTCCATCAGTCATTTCTGAGACAGGATCAGATTGAGACATCTTGCAAATGTAAGAGAAAAAACAACAACATATAAAGCAAAATTATCAATTTCCTTATATGGCAGTTTCATGAATGGGAAAAAAATGCAAACAGCATAGCCCTCTGATGGAGAAAAAAGGCAAGAGGCATATAGGAATGGGGTTTTAAATAATGAAATAGTTGGCGCCAAGAATGACGCACAACACAAACGGAAAAAAAAATTTGGCGCTAACATCTGGAAATGACACACTCGCGTCACTGAAGACGCAACCTTGTGAAAGGACTCTGCATCGACTAAGACACCAGAAATGACGAATTTGTGTCATTGAACGTAACTTCGCTATATACTTTAGCATTTTGCGCCCTCGCGAGCCTAATTCTGCCTGCAAATTTAAGATGAGAGTCAATTGAGAAAAGACTATACCTCGGGTAAGAATACATTTTATCCTAAAAAATGCATTTCCCAAATATAAAACTGACGGTCTGCAAAAGGAAATAAACTGAAACCTGAATCATGGCAAATATAAGTACAATATATATATATATTTAGAACTTTATATAAATACATAAAGTGCCAAACCATAGCTGAGAGTGTCTTAAGTAATGAAAACATACTTACTGAAAGACACTCATCCACATATAGCAGATAGCCAAACCAGTACTGAGGTAATGGAATATGAGAGTATATCGTCGATCTGAAAAGGGAGATAGAAGATGAATCTCTTTAATAAAACCCACTTTGTAGTGATGTACCAGTGAGGGAAGAATGGGTTTCAGTCTGTTGGTCAGGATTTTAGTTAGGATTTTAAAATCTTGGTTTATAAGTGAAATGGGGCGATAGTTGGAGCACAACTCTGCATTTTTTTTGGGGATCACCACTATCTTGGCCTGTAACAGTTCAGGGGAATAGTTTGACCGTCTAAAACATGGTTGCAAAAATCTGTTAATTGAGGGACTAATATATCCTTAAAGGTTTTATAATATTCGCTAGTAAAGCCATCAGGCCCTGCTGCTTTCCCTATTTTAAGATCTTTTATAACTGTTAGAACTTCAGCCTTTGTAATTGGAGCATTAGAAACATCCCTTTCTTTTGGATATCATTTTTAAATTTGCTTCTTCTAAAAAAGTCTTAGGGGGGTAGTTATCAAGCCGTCAACCTCAAATACGCTGGAATTCCGCAGCGTATTTGTGGCGAGGCTGATTCGCCTAAGTTATCAAGCCCTAGATACCGGCAAAAGTAGAATTTTGTGACATAAGCTTCGATCCGCCGGACTCAGTCCGACACAGATCGATTCTTACGTCACTCCAGATGTTCCGCACAATCTGACTACTTTTGCTAGTTATAAAAAAACTAGCAGGTACGCTCTGCACTTTTCCGGCCCAGCGGCGGCGGATCCCATAGGAATCAATGGGAGTCTGACCATAGCGAAAGTTCATGTTCGCTGCTGCCAGACATCCCATTGATTCCTATGGGAGCTGTCTACACCTAACACCCTAACATGTGCCCCGAGTCTAAACACGCCTAATCTGCCCCCTCTACACCGCCGCAACTAAATAAAGTTATTACCCCCTAAACCGCCGCTCCCGGAGCCCACGGCAAGGTATAATAAATATGTTAACCCCTAAACTGCTGCAAGCTATAATATGTTAACCCCTAAACCGCCGCTCCCAGACCCCGCCGCCACCTACATGATACCTATTAACCCCTATCCTGCCCCCCTATACCGCCGCCCTCTATAATAAAGTTATTAACCCCTATCCTGCTGATCCCGGACCTCGCCGCAACTAAATAAATAGTTTAACCCCTAAACCGCCGCTCCCGGACCCCGCGGCAACCTATATTAAACTTATTAACCCCTAATCTGCCCCCCCTACACCGTCGCACCTATAATACATTTATTAACTCCTATCCTGCCCCCCCTACACCGCTGCCGCCACTGTAATAAAATTATTAACCCCTAAACCTAAGTCTAACCCTAACACCCCCCCTAACTTAAATATTAATTAAATAAATCTAAATAATATTTCTCTTATTAAATAAATTATTCCTATTTAAAACTAAATACTTACTTTTAAAATAAACCCTAATATAGCTACAATATAAATAATAATTATATTGTAGCTATCTTAGGATTTATATTTATTTTACAGGTAACTTTCAATTTATTTTAACTAAGTACAATAGCTATTAAATATTTATTAACTATTTAATAGCTACACTATACTTTAATAAATTTAAATTTAATAAATTATTTCTATTTAAAACTAAATACTTACCTGTAAAATAAACCCTAAGATAGCTACAATATAATTAACCCCTTAAGGACCAGCGACGTACCCTGTATGTCGCTGGCCTTTTTTTGGGACTTGATTGTTTTATAGCGCGGTCTTGCCACCAGAGTTGAGACTGCTCTATTCCACAAAGCCTGCTGGAGGGAGGGAATTAATAGCGTCTTTTTGCTAGACTTGTGCTATTATGTCCTGAAAAAACCCTTAACGACCAGTGACATACAGGGTACATTGTGGTCATTAAGGGGTTAATAATTACATTGTAGCTATTTTAGGATTTATATTTATTTTACAGGTAACTTTGTATTTATTTTAGCTAGTTAGAATAGTTATTAAATAGTTATTAACTATTTAATAACTACCTAGCTAAAAGAAATACAAAATTACCTGTGAAATAAATCCTAACCTAAGTTACAATTAAACCTAACACTACACTATCATTAAATTAATTAAATAAATTACCTACAAATAACTACAATTAAATAAACTAACTAAAGTACAAAAAATTAAAAAAAATAAGTTACAAACATTTAAAAAATATTACAATTTTAAACTACTTACACCTACTAAGCCCCCTAATAAAATAACAAAGCCCCCCAAAATAAAAAAATTCCTTACCCTATTCTAAATTAAAAAGTTCAAAGCTCTTTTACCTTACCAGCCCTTAAAAGGCCCTTTTGCGGGGCATGCCCCAAAGAATTCTGCTCTTTTGCCTGTAAAAGAAAAATACAACCCCCCCCAACATTAAAACCCACAACCCACATACCCCTAATCTAACCCAACCCCCCCTTAAAAAAACCTAACACTACCCCCTGAAGATCATCCTACCTTGAGTCTTCTTCAGCCAGCCGACCATCGATGGAACCGAAGAGGAGATCCGGAGCGGCAGAAGTCATCATCCAAGGGGCGCTGAAGAAATCTTCCATCCGATGAAGTCATCATCCAAGCGGCGCTGCAGAAGTCTTCCATCCGGGCGATGTCATCTTCCAAGCGGCGTCTTCAATCTTCATCCATCCGGAGCGGAGCCATCTTCAGACAAGCCGACGTGGAGCCATCCTCTTCTTCCCGACGACTACCGACGAATGGATATTCCTTTAAGGGACGTCATCCAAGATGGCGTCCCTTCAATTCCGATTGGCTGATAGGATTCTATCAGCCAATCGGAATTAAGGTAGGAAAAATCTGATTGGCTTATTGAATCAGCCAATCAGATTGAAGTTCAATCCGATTGGCTGATCCAATCAGCCAATCTGATTGAGCTCGCATTCTATTGGCTGTTCCGATCAGCCAATAGAATGCGAGCTCAATCTGATTGGCTGATTGGATCAGCCAATCGGATTGAACTTCAATCTGATTGGCTGATTCAATCAGCCAATCAGATTTTTCCTACCTTAATTCCGATTGGCTGATAGAATCCTATCAGCCAATCGGAATTGAAGGGACGCCATCTTGGATGTCGTCCCTTAAAGGAATATCCATTCGTCGGTAGTCGTCGGGAAGAAGAGGATGGCTCTGCGTCGGCTCGTCTGAAGATGTCTCCGCTCCGGATGGATGAAGATTGAAGACGCCGCTTGGAAGATGACATCGCCCGGATGGAAGACTTCTTCAGCGCCGCCTGGATGATGACTTCATCGGATGGAAGATTTCTTCAGCGCCCCTTGGATGATGACTTCTGCCGCTCCGGATCTCCTCTTCGGTTCCATCAATGGTCGGCTGGCTGAAGACGACTCAAGGTAGGATGATCTTCAGGGGGGTAGTGTTAGGTTTTTTTAAGGGGGGTTTGGGTTAGATTAGGGGTATGTGGGTGGTGGGTTTTAATGTTGGTGGGGGGTTGTATTTTTCTTTTACAGGCAAAAGAGCAGAATTCTTTGGGGCATGCCCCGCAAAAGACCCTTTTAAGGGCTGGTAAGGTAAAAGAGCTTTGAACTTTTTAAATTAGAATAGGGTAGGGAATTTTTTTTTTGGGGGGGGGGCTTTGTTATTTTATTAGGGGGCTTAGATTAAGTGAAAGTAGCTTAAAATTGTTGTAATATTTTTTAAATGTTTGTAATTTATTTTTTTTAATTTTTTGTACTTTAGTTAGTTTATTTAATTGTAGTTATTTGTAGGTAATTTATTTAATTAATTTAATGATAGTGTAGTGTTAGGTTTAATTGTAACTTAGGTTAGGATTTATTTTACAGGTAATTTTGTATTTCTTTTAGCTAGGTAGTTATTAAATAGTTAATAACTATTTAATAACTATTCTAACTAGCTAAAATAAATACAAAGTTACCTGTAAAATAAATATAAATCCTAAAATAGCTACAATGTAATTATTAATTATATTGTAGCTATCTTAGGGTTTATTTTACAGGTAAGTATTTAGTTTTAAATAGAAATAATTTATTAAAGTATAGTGTAGTGTTAGGTGTAATTGTAACTTAGGTTAGGATTTTATTTTACAGGTTTATTTTAACTAGGTAGCTATTAAATAGTAAATAACTATTTAATAGCTATTGTACCTAGTTAAAATAAATTGAAAGATGCCTGTAAAATAAAAATAAATCCTAAGATAGCTACAATATAATTATTATTTATATTGTAGCTATATTAGGGTTTATTTTAAAGGTAAGTATTTAGTTTTAAATAGGATTAATTTAGTTAATAAGAGAAATATTATTTAGATTTATTTAATTAATATTTAAGTTAGGGGGGTGTTAGGGTTAGTGTTAGACTTATGTTTAGGGGTTAATAATTTTATTACAGTGGCGGCGGTGTAGTGGGGGGCAGGATAGGGGTTAATAATTTTATTATAGGTGGCGACGGTGTAGGGGGGCAGGATAGGGGTTAATAAGTTTAATATAGGTTGCGGCGGTGTCCGGGAGCGGCAGTTTAGGGGTTAAACTATTTAGTTGCAGCGAGGTCCGGGATCAGCAGGATAGGGGTTAATAACTTTATTATAGAGGGCGGCGGTATAGGGGGGGCAGGATAGGGGTTACTAGGTATAATGTAGGTGGCGTCGGTGTCCAGGAGCGGCGGTTTAGGGGTTAATACATTTATAAGAGTTGCAGCGGGGTCTAGGAGCGGCGGTTTAGGGGTTAATAACTTTATTGAGTTGCGGGGGGCTCCGGGGGCGCCGGTATAGGGGGTAGAACAGTGTAGTTTAGTGTGGGTACTTAGTGACAGGCTAGCAAGAAAGCTGTCAAAAAGCCGAAGAGCAGCGAGATCGGATGAGTGATAACTCTCACAGTCCGCTGCTCATCGCCCCGTACTTGGTGCGCGGCTTTTTGACAGCTTTTTTGATAACTTAGGCAAAATTTTGCAGGTCCGCGGCGGCGATGGTAGGCGAGCTTAGGCGGGCATATTGAACCGGCGAAGGCAGGTAAAGTAGACGGCTTGATAACTACCCCTCATTGTCTGAAGACAGATTTAGGGATGGTGTAACCTTTTTACCGTCATATAATGTCCCATAAAAGTCTGCAAACGCATCTACAATTTGTTGTGGGTGAGTGGTTAAATTGCCATTTAGAAGTAAAATTGAGGGGAAGCTAGATGCTTTACAACGTTCTCTTAGTTTGTGTGCTAGGAATTTATCCAGATTAATTTGCAAAGATATAATATTGCGTTTTTAGTTTTTCAATAAAGCCACTAGCGAACGTTGTTTAGTTTCCAAGGAAACTAATACACTGGTCTTTTGGGTGAGTCTATGTTGGGATTCCAATTTTTCTATCTCCCTATGTAGTTGTGCTAAGTGTGTTTTATGATGTTTTATCTGGAATGCCATTATTTGGTCCTCTTGTTATCTATTACTCCGCCTAGATGTATATCCAGTATGGAGTGGTCTGACCATACACAAGTATGAATTATTGAGGATCTAATTAACAATTGTAATATCTGGCTTATGTAAATATAATCTAGTCTGGTATAGTTTTTATGAGCCAATGAATAATAGGTTGTGTCAGTGGTATTCCCATAAAGTATAAACCATGTGTCAATACGCGTATGGGGGGCAAGGTATTCTTGTATACTATTAACTACTCTGTTGTGCCTCTGGGCTTGTGGCTAAGTTTAACTGGGGAGTCTGATTTTTTTTTTTTCTCATCGTAATATTAAAGGAACACTAAACCCACATTTTTTCTTTTGTGAGTCAGATAGTGCATGCAATTTTAAGCAACTTTCTAATGTACTCCTGTTATCAAATTTTCTTTATTCTCTTGGTATCTTTATTTGAAATGCAAGAATGTAAGTTTAGATGCCGGCCCATTTTTGGTGAACAACCTGAGTTGTTCTTGCTGATTGGTGGATAAATTCACCGACCAATATACAAGTGCTGTCCAAGGTCTGAACCAAAAAATAGCTTAGATGTCATATTTTTCAAATAAAGATAGCAAGAGAAAGAAAAAAAAATTATAATAGTAAATTAGAAAGTTACTTAAAATTGCATGTTCTATCTGAATCACGAAATAAAAAAATTGGGTTCAGTGTCCCTTTAAAGTCCCCCGCTAGTATGATTTAAATATTGAGACCAATTAGTAAGTCACAAATATTACGGAAAAATACATGTTGATTATCATTTGGGGATAGATGTTGCAAAGTATGATATCTGACTCTGAAATTCGACCTTTAACTATCAAATATCTCCCCTCTTCATCTGCTATTGTGGATTCATGTTTGAATGCTAGTGTAGAGTGGATTAAAATTGAAACACTCAATCTCTGGTTGCATGATAGTGCTGAGTGTAATTCCTAGACCAGTATTTAGGTATTACTGTTTTGGTGAATTGAGTCTCCTGCAGAAAGATAATGTTGGCTCCCAGATTCTGGTATTGGTTAATGGCTGTGCAATGTTTAACGTCCGTATTCAGACCTCTCACATTGTGTGTGATAAGATGTATTTGAGAGGTCATGAGGTCATTTTAGGATAGTAGAGTATTAATATAGGATTGTGTGATGGCTTAGTGGGTGTTACTAACCTTGGTAGGGTCAAGAAATCCTCCATTAATAGCTTGGTATGTTGAATATTTAGGAAAATAGGTACTTTTTTCAGCATCTCTAGAAAAATTATAATAAAAGAACCAAACCATTAATAACAAACATAACATCAATAGATAACTAAAATCCCCATTTAAGGGGCAAACCTGCATGACATCTGCTTGCATCCACTTCCTGGAAGCAAGAGCTGCACTTTTATGGAATAATTTGAATAAACTTTTTAAATCAGTAACATATAAAATAAAATCTTTTAACCAACTAACTAAAACTTAGTAAACTACAATTCCGTTAAAGAACACAGTTCTTGTAGAATCAATAAAGTAACTTGACATTCGGATCTGCTTGTAAACAGACCAAGTGAAGAACATATTTAGATATGGACTAGATGTCGGATATTATGATGAATTTAGGAGTCTCTTCGCCCCTTCAAGAAGAAGTGTCAAGTTCCCAAATTTTATCATTTCTGAAGTGTCTTTCGATTTTACTCTCTCCCATTTGGTTGGATTTGAAGTGTTAGATTTTGGTATAGATGAGTCCTCGTTAGGTATAGGTGGAGAGTCAAGACCCAGCATCTTGCATACTTCTTCCTTTTCCTTTAGAGTTATGCTCCTGTTGTCTTTCAGTATAAGGAGGGCAAAGGGAAACCCCCATTTGTATTTAATTTGATGTTTTTGTAGGAGTGTGGTCAAAGGGTGCAGGGATCCTCTCCTTTGTAGCGTCTTAATACTAAGGTCTTGGTAAAATTGTATTACAGTTCCTTGAAACTTGAAGGTAGGATTATTCTTTGAGGCCTGTAGGATTTTTTTCTTTATCTTGAAAAAATACAAATTTAATTGACATCTCTGGGAGGTGAATCCCCTTTAGGTGTTGCCTTTAAGGCTCTATGAGCTCTCTCCATCTCATATTCTGAATCTTCCTTGACTCCCGCGATGTGCTCATACCTACAAGAGTTGTTGTAGGTATGATTTAAGGTCAGTGTTAGTGACGTTTTCAGGAACTTCCTTAAGCCTGATGTTATTCCGTCGACTCCTATTTTTAAGGTCATCTACTTTATCTTGAATATCCAATAGAGACTGTTGTTGTAATGTGAGATTCTGAGAGACTGTGGTTAGTTCCTCTGTAATAGCGTCTTTATGTTCTTCTAACAATTCCAACCTTCTGCCCAAGTCAGCTATATCTGACCTTATCTCTGTAAGGCTTGAGGTTACAGCTGTGTGCATTGAGTCCATCTTTTCCCATAATCTCTGAAAGTTGTAAGCTATGTCTTGTTTAGAGACAAGCTCCCGTAGATCTGCTTTTGTTACCGGAATAAGTTCTTCCTGTGTATGCAGTAGTGATTTTGACTTAGAGCCTCTTCAGCCTCCATTTCTGATAACTCTGAGGTTTTGTTATGTTTAGCTGGTTTATAAAATGTGCTCAATGTTGAGATCTTGTTAGATTTGTGCCCTTTATTATTTCTTCTAGCTGACATAGTAACAAATAAAATCTGTTATATCTTTGTGATGTCTATGGGCGAATAGGTTACTGTGTTTGATTGGACTAATTATCCTTAGTTCAGAAATTCACCTCTTCAGTATAAGGAATTCATAAAAGTGTGTTCACCTCACTCTATACTCCCTTTATTGACTAGGGCTGAATCTCTATAGTGTCCTTTATCTCAGGACACTTTTTGTCCTAAACGTATTTATCCCTTTATCATTCCATAAAGCTGCATTTGTAAAGAGCCTATTTCCATATATTAGCATGACACTGGGACCATTCTTTTGCTGCATAGCTATAGTATTGTATTATCCCAGAAGCATTTCCCCATCTATATGCATGTGTAGCAGTTTAGGGTCAATTAAAGATTGCCCATGGTGTATATCTGCTTCTGCTCTGACTGTTTAGTGTCCTCAGACCTGTTACTGCATTATATGTCCTAATGTGTATTATTACGCAATGCGTGTTTGATGCTGCGGCCTACTTTGTGATTCTACCAATGTGGGCCTATTTTTTATTTCGGGCCGATCTATGCCATTCTCTGCTTCTGTGTCCACTGCTTTAGAAGATTACTATCCTGCTGCTCTGGCAACCCAGTCTTTTTATTAGCTCTCGGCTGGTGTTTGAGGCTCCGGTGGTCTGGATATCTGGCCGCAATCTTTTTGGGCCTTTTCTGTGTCTCCGTTCGATTGGAAGCCCCGTTCTGTTACTTTTGCAAGGATCAACCAGCTTTATGTTCTCCCTTGTTGCTAAGTCGGTCCGGTCTTCTTTTTGATTGCCTGTTGCTGTGTGAGGCTTCGGTGCACCTTGAATCTGATCTTGGTCTTCTTGACGCCCTTTTAGATCATCTGTGCGTTCAGGAGCTCCGCTCCTTAACCCTTTGAGTGCTAACGACAGAGGCCGTCGCTAGCACTCTCCCACCTTGAGGGAGATCTGGGGCTCCCACCCGCTCCTATCCCGGTGATCGTGCCTATATAGTGACAGGCATCGCCTGGGCTTCCCGTTTTGTGTGGTGACTTGAAAAAAAAACCCACCTTTTAAACAGCTTAGCCCCCAGGTGGGATAGTGCATAGCACTAAAAGGATTAATAGGAACTCCGATCTGTCCTCCTGTGTTCAGCCTTTGTTCATTAGTGGTTAATGAGGGATTAAGACCCTTATGATTTTTTTTATCTATCTGCAGCAGGGAGCTCAGAGATCAAGCATCCATCTCTGAGCTCAGTTAGGCTCCACCCCTAAACGTTTCATTTATACCAGTTTCCCACCTATCATCAGAGAATTTTAAAGCCATTATATCACCTGGTTCTGACAATGGGGGGGGTTCAAAAGGTATATATTTGTAATTAGAAAAACAGTGCACTCTTACATGAAGCAGTGTAACATTACTAACTGCCTAAAGGGAATAGTAAAGAAAAAATAGTAAAAAAGTGGTGCACCTGTAAACCTCTAATGCGCTATCAAAGGTGCTAGCAGTCCCAAAATAGATACTTAAAACGTGAAAAGGGAGAACAATTACCACAACAAGTAATTGTTAAAGAAGGACCAAGGCTGCACACGTGATGTACTGCGCTTTATTACAAAAAAAGGGAACATATAGGGAGCAGAAGTGGAAGTCAGTCCCCCACCAAAGAGCATAAGACACAAACACATAAAAAGAAAACATACAATCATTAAAAGTCCAGCACAATACTATAAGACTGTAGATATACCTAATCAAAACAACTAACTGCATGTAGATATGCTGTCAAGAGCTTAAAAGGTCATAAGCCGGCCGGCTAAAGACAACATTGTAAAGACTAAGCATGCGTTGAAAGGAATATGGTGCGTTTTTAATCATCAAATGGAAACTACAAATAGCGATAACACATGATCTTCACATCTGACGAGGCCCCTGATCCAACCCGCATGAAGGAAGAGGTATTTGATGTTTCTATCCACATCGCGGACAATGTCATCTGAGGTGTACTAGTCTTGCGCCCCATTTAGCCTCTGTATTTATGCACATTCAACTATATACCATTTTCAACTAACCACCGTATAAACTGTGATTTACTTTGGAGCCACCTTGTTTATATACTGAGATACAAGACAGTTACATCTACCCTTGCAACTGAGGAGCTGAATCACAAACTGGAGCGTGTCATATGACACTTAAGTACCCAGTCTCGTTTAACTAACGATATTTCCTGGACTGTCACATCTACAACTATACTTTTGGGGCCCAAATATTACTTTCAACGCATGCTTAGTCTTTACAATGTTGTCTTTAGCTTTAGGCGGCCAGCTTATGACCTTTTAAGCTCTTGACAGCATATCTACATGCAGTTAGTTGTTTTGATTAGGTATATCTGCAGTCTTATAGTATTGTGCTGGAATTTTAATGATTGTATGTTTTCTTTTTGTGTGTTTGTGTCTTATGCTCTTTGGTGGGGGACTGACTTCCACTTCTGCTCCCTATATGTTCCCTTTTTTTGTAATAAAGTGCAGTACATCATGTGTGCAGCCTTGGTCCTTCTTTAACAATTACTTATTGTGGTAATTGTTCTCCATTTTTACGTTTTAAGTATATATATATATATATATATATATATATATATATATATATATATATATATATATATATATATATCATAATTTATGTAAGAACTTACCTGATTAATACATTTCTTTCATAGTGGCAAGAATCCCTTAACTAGTGACGTATGGGATATACATTCCTACCAGGAGGGGGCAAAGTCTCCCAAACCTCAAAATGCCTATAAATACACCTTCCACTACACACATACTTTAGTTTTACAAACTTTGCCTCCTATGGAGGTGGTGAAGTAAGTTTGTACTTGATTTTTATGATTCTTCTTTGATAAGCGCTTCTAAGCATTCTGAAGCCCAATTCCTCTCAGAGTACACTGTTTGTCAGAGGGATATGAAGAAAGTATTGCCTGTTGATTTTTATGGTTTCACTCATGGGAAATCTTTTCAAGGGCTCTCTATTATCGATCGTAGGGATTTATCTCCTACCTCCCTTTTCAGATCGACAATATACTCTTATACTATTACTTCTGCTGATAGTTTTCAGTACTGGTTTGGCTGTCTGCGATATGTGGATGGGTGTCTTCGGTAAGTATGTATCATTAAGACACTCTCTATGTTTGGCGCTTTATGTATTAATATAAAGTTTTCGTCATTTCCTGCGTTTTTGACGTTGGGTTGTTTGGTCGCGCTTGTTATGACACATGACGCTTGTTATGACGCGAGTTGCGTAATTTCCGGATGTTGATTGGTGCAGGAGTTTTTTTTTCACTTTGCGTCATGTGTCATACTTTTTATTATATTACCACACTTCCTTTATGCTCCTTGCTCTCTTTATATTCTAGAGGGCTATGCTGTTTGCTTTTCTGCTTATTTAACATATGCATTTTTTTCCCATTCCTGAAACTGCTATAAGAGGAAATTGGATATTTTGTTTAAATTTTATTTTTTCTTTTACATTTTGCAAGATGTCACAGTCTGATCCTGTCTCAGAAGCTACTGTAGGAACCATGCTGCCTGAACACAGTTCTTCCAAAGCCAAGTGTATCTGTTGTGAGCTAGCTGAGATTATATCTCCAGTTATACTATGTAACAGTTGTCATGATAAGCTTTTGCATGCCGATAATGCTTCTATTAGTACTAGTACAGCATCTGTTGTTCCCTCAACATCTAATGTACACGATATCCCTGTTGATATGAAAAATGATATTGCTGATGCAATACAGAAGGCTATGTCTGCTATTCCACCTTCTAATAAACGTAAAAGGTCTTTTAAAATTTCTCATAAAGCTGATGAAATTTGTGATGACCGACAACATACTGATATATCCTTCTCCTAAAGAGGATCTCTCTGGTTCAGAAAATCCTACTACAGACATTGAAGTTGATAAATCTTCTTATATTTTTAAGATTGAATATATTTGGTCTTTGTTGAAAGAAGTATTAGCTACTTTAGGTATTGAGGAGTCGGATCTTCTTGATAACAAAACCAGTAAGCATTTAAATTCTGTTTTTAAACCTCCTGCTATTACTCCTGAGGTTTTTCCTGTTCCAAATGCAGTTTCTGATGTGATTGCTAAAGAATGGTCTAAGCCTTGTGCTTCTTTTAATCCCTCTTCTAGGTTTAAGCAGTTATATCCTTTACCAGTGGCTAATTTGGAATTTTGGGGAAAAGTCCCTAAGGTTGATGGGGCTATTTCTACTCTTGCCAAGCATACTACTATTCCTATGGAAGATAGTACTTATCTTAAGGATCCTTTAGATAGGAAGATTGAATCCTATCTAAGGAAAGCTTATTTACATTCTGGCTATATTCTCGGGCCTATACTTCAAATAAATAGGAATGGATACAGCACCCACTACTCACTAGTGCACGGAGAGGGCTGACCAAGCCCAGACAATTCAAGTAAAAGAAGATAGTCTCCAGCAGTGAGCAAAGTGACTTTTTATTTTTAAACACAGGTCAAATACAGCAACGTTTCGGGCTAACAATAAGCCCTTTCACAAGCCTGACATAAATTGAACAAAACATCATTTAAATAGCCATATTGGCGCCAAACAATTGTGAAAAAAATTGCACATATATCGCCCTCCAGTGGTGGACTTGAATATTGCATGTCAAAATACATTTTCTTGCAGTTACAAAAATACAAATGTGTTACAAAATATTTTACATTGTATATATTGCAAAAATTCAATAACCAACTTCATAAATAAAGTGCCAAGTGATCCTATAAAAATAGAAATAAAAAGTAAAAAATTAGAATTGAATAATATTTGTGACAACTAAATTCAATGTGAATATACTAGTGAGATAAATATATTAGAGATATTCAAATTTATTAAAATTTTAAATTAATCACAATACTCATATCAGAATCTCTTAATTACTATATATATAGAAACACAATCAACCGAATGGACTATATATAGATTTAAAAATTGATATATATGGGAATCCTTCAACAAAGGATACCCATATTACAATAAGTCAGAAATTAAAAACTAATGGGTACTCAGTATATAGATAGATAATGCCAAATATCTATATCCAATAGTGTCACTCAAATGACCTTTTTGAAAGGGCTTATTGTTAGCCCGAAACGTTGCTGTATTTGACCTGTGTTTAAAAATAAAAAGTCACTTTGCTCACTGCTGGAGACTTCTTTTACTTATATTCTCGGGCCTGCCATTTCTATGGCTGATGTTGCGGCTGCATCAACTTTTTGGTTGCATAGCCTAGCAAATCAGGAAACAGATTCTGTTCTTTTAGCATTGTTAGGTTGCTTCAACATGCTAAACATTTTATCTGTAATACTATTTCTGGTATCATCAAGATTGATGTTAAATCTATGTCTATGCTCTTCTATTCTAGTTAGAAGAGCGTTATGGCTTAAATCATGGAATTGTTTAGTTTAGAGTGAATAGAGCGCTGGAACTGTCAAATCCCAAACTCCCTATAAATATAAGCTCCTTCCAACTTATATATATGTGAATTTCAGAGGAATTTGTGTGGATATAGGGGCGTGGTACACTTAAGGGATATAGTTTGATTTATAAGGAATATAGAATTTTCCAAATTGTTACTAAATCGTGCAGATTCTCAATTTATTACTGGGTCCAAATAACCAATGTTTACAGGTGTAAAGAAAAAATTGATAAAACTTATCGTGTAAATGCAACCAAGGGTGAAAAAAGAGTTTAAACCATATAAAGGTTGTGTCTTTTGGAATACTATTTTAATGTTTATTTATTAGTGTATTTAGTGAAAGAATTAACAAAAAGTGCCTGATATTATTACACTGTTTATGGCAGCATTTTACCTTATACAGAAACTAAACGATTTAAAGGAATTGTGTCCCTAATCCATAAGAGTGCGCTAATAGTGTAAATATCCTATATTTAGGATTTTTAGTGAAAACAATTATGTGTAATAAATAGTGTAACTGCTCTGGCCGCTTACTGCTTCTCCATGCTGTTCTCTCACTCAGTTGTCAGACGCCGAGGACAGACAACGGAGTGAGAGAACAGCATGGAGAAGCAGTAAGCGGCCAGAGCAGTGCGGTCTCCCACAACAGTAAGAACTGTAAGTAAAACTAAACTGATACGAACTGGGACACTCCAGATTGGAAAGGTGAACGTAGAATAATCCTTACCTCTTTGAAGGTTATAATAAGTGGTTTGATTTACCGCGTGCACAGCACTAAGAGCGGTATATGATTGCTTAACTGGTTTGGATCACACACTGAAAAAGCTCCAAGCAAGAGTGTTTGCAACAGCTAGATCTTAGCCTTGCCTTTGGGCATACAGAGTTACTTCTTTGCTTCTCTTGCCGCATGCATAGCACTAAGAGCGGTACTCAGTAAATTATAAGAAGCACATTATAAAAATCTGCTTTGAGCTTATCAATCCTCAATATAAAATACGAATATACATTTGGAGTCCTTTCTTGAGATTTTAAATGGACCTTTTTTTTAATTTGATCCTGTGTTTAATAATTTCTTTATGCAGCAGTTTTTTGCACATATAGGGTCTCTATATGTTCATTTGAATATTCACATTACATCTGGGAGACGTCCCAGAGAAATTTTGACATCTATTGGTAATTACCAAGCAGGAGGATAACTTTTTAGCAATATTTTTTTAAATAAATTTTATGTTGATTTAATGTCACTATCTAAAGTCATTTATTATTGTTGTTTACAGTTTTTTACATATTCTAATTAAGAAGTCAGCTACTTAGCATTTACACAAATATTTTCACTAGAAACTCTTTACATAGGAAATTTACACTATTTATTACACATAATTGTTTTCACTAAAAATCCTAAATATAGGATATTTACACTATTAGCGCACTCTTATGGATTAGGGACACAATTCCTTTAAATCGTTTAGTTTCTGTATAAGGTAAAATGCTGCCATAAACAGTGTAATAATATCAGGCACTTTTTGTTAATTACATCAAAAAAGAGTGGAGGCACCGGGTAGTTTCACAAACAAAATCGTCCTTTATTAAGGTGATAAAACAGGAGACACTTCGGAAAAAGCCTTAAACCTCTGGGGCAATGGTGGAATGGAGGTACCCCACGTACCCTGGTGCTGACATGTTTCGGCAAATGCCGTAATCGTAGCTAAAGGGTGTAAGCTTGTTTGCTTATTTAAATACACAAATCACATGTGATAGGTTAAAAACTGATGTGCTACGTAGGTAACACCCACCTCCACCTGTAGTTAATATATCTGCCCTAATCTAGGATGTAATACCATGCTATCCACTTTATGCACAATTTTATCTGTCATAAATATAAGCCAGATTAATATGATATAAGTAATATCATTCACAAAACATTCCTTATCATATGTATATGAATGAGATAATACAAAAATTGAAAAACCATTGGTAATTAATTATTAATAATAAACTAAAAATACAAATGAAAATAAATACAAATGAAAATAAATAAATAAAGATAAGGATCTGTAAACAGACACAATACTGGAGGCACCAGAGAGTTATTCTTAGCAACTTACACTAGTAGGCATTTTTGCATATAACTGTATTTTACTCTAGTATGCATACACTAGGATATATTTAATCATTTTCTTAGCCATGTGTGTAGTTGCCTAAGGGGAAATTTATCCAAAAATATGTATATACATAAACTTGTAAGCATATATCAGCATTTTAATACTTTGTCTCGAATACACAGGCTAACACCAGAAATTTATTAAATCATATTCAGAATTAAGCCCATTCGGCACCCTGGTGTGCAACCTGTGTATCCAAAACACCTCCCTTTTGAGGAGCAAATTCTCCCTATCACCTCCCCTATTGTGTGTATTTACCACTTCAATAATTGTCCATGACAATGTCCCTGGATCCTTATTGTGTTTTATCTTGAAGTGGTTCACAAGGGGGGTAGTGAGTTTGCCTTGCTTGATGTCATTTATATGTTCCCTTATCCTGGTTCTGACTTGTCGAGACGTTTGACCTGTGTATTGAATGTCACATGTGTCGCAGCTGAGGAGATAGACTGCATATGTGGACCTACAATTGAAGAGCGCCCTGTGTGCAAATGTTTCTCCTGAGTAGGCACTCCTAAATATATTTCCTAGTTTTACATGTCCACATGCTATACAGCTGCTAAAATTACACTTGTAAACCCCTTTATACCTTAACCAAGAGGATGTATTTATTTCATCTTGTTTTAATTGCGTGGGGGCTACATAATTGCCTATGGTTTTGCCTCTTCTAAAGGCAAACCTCACCCTTTGTGTGGCAATATGTGCAAGTTCGTCATCAGCCTTCAGCACTGTCATATGCTTGCGTATAATATTGCACACCTGATAATATTGCCTGCTGAACTGAGTAACAAAAGTTAACTGTTCAGATTTAGTGTCACATAAAGATTGTTTCTCACTAAGTAGGGTGGTCCTTTTTATGGCCCGTACTTCCTCACGTGCCCTATATATATCCTGCTTGGGGTACCTGGATAAGGATCCAGGGACATTGTCATGGACAATTATTGAAGTGGTAAATACACACAATAGGGGAGGTGATAGGGAGAATTTGCTCCTCATAAGGGAGGTGTTTTGGATACACAGGTTGCACACCAGGGTGCCGAATGGGCTTAATTCTGAATATGATTTAATTAATTTCTGGTGTTAGCCTGTGTATTCGAGACAAAGTATTAAAATGCTGATATATGCTTACAAGTTTATGTATATACATATTTTTGGATAAATTTCCCCTTAGGCAACTACACACATGGCTAAGAAAATGATTAAATATATCCTAGTGTATGTATACTAGAGTAAAATACAGTTATATGCAAAAATGCCTACTAGTGTAAGTTGCTAAGAATAACTCTCTGGTGCCTCCAGTATTGTGTCTGTTTACAGATCCTTATCTTTATTTATTTATTTTCATTTGTATTTATTTTCATTTGTATTTTTAGTTTATTATTTATAATTAATTACCAATGGTTTTTCAATTTTTGTATTATCTCATTCATATACATATGATAAGGAATGTTTTGTGAATGATATTACTTATATCATATTAATCTGGCTTATATTTATGACAGATAAAATTGTGCATAAAGTGGATAGCATGGTATTACATCCTAGATTAGGGCAGATATATTAACTACAGGTGGAGGTGGGTGTTACCTACGTAGCACATCAGTTTTTAACCTATCACATGTGATTTGTGTATTTAAATAAGCAAACAAGCTTACACCCTTTAGCTACGATTACGGCATTTGCCGAAACATGTCAGCACCAGGGTACGTGGGGTACCTCCATTCCACCATTGCCCCAGAGGTTTAAGGCTTTTTCCGAAGTGTCTCCTGTTTTATCACCTTAATAAAGGATGATTTTGTTTGTGAAACTACCCGGTGCCTCCACTCTTTTTTTTGATGTTATTACCTGAATGGATATGCTCAAAGGCACGGGTACTCACACTTCCTGAGCAGCAGTGAATCACCCCTGCAAAGACACAGTATCACGCTGTAACAACGGTCTCCCTTGGTCGTGGACTCTCCGCACCTGCGGATCCTTCCGCTCCCAGTTCCGGATCGACCGCACACACGCTGAGACGCTGTAGGGACCCACGCCGCGGCTCGACCTCCAGGCTATCGCTGTGGATACACAGAACTCGGAGAGAGGGGATTTGGAGCCAAGAAGGTTCAAGGTGGGTCCCCAGGATCAGCGCCACATCAGAATATAAATTGCAGGTCGTATGTATGTATAAACGGAACTTTTGGGGGCTACTGTGATGTGATGAGATTTGAAGCAGGTGTCATACACTAGGGGTGTATTCATAAATAAGTGAGCAACACAACAATACGATCACAGGTGCTGCGAATCTATTCTATCATATATATTACACTGCATGTCCCAGTGAATCACAAGCTTGCACTGTTAATGTATATTGTTGTTGCTATACTGGCTGTTTCGTATATAATCAACATGGAGGCTAATCAAAGCTTGGATGTATCCACACATTTCTATTCACTCTCTAAACTGGAGGACAGAGGGTTAAATGAACTTGAACTTGAGACTTTGTTTGTCACAGATAGAGCTCACCTTCCACTCAGTAAGCTTTTTGAAGAGGCTGAATTTCTCTTGACAAAAGAATGTCGTCTCAAATGGGACATTTGGACATTACAAAAATATCTCTCCTTGGGGATTATACCTAGGGGACTACGCATAGCCAAGTTCCCCACTTTTCCTGTTGAGGATGTAGAATTTATTACTGCATGGAATGCCATATTAACAGATTGTTCGATACGCTTGATTAATATGCTTATAGATTATAAGAGAAAGCTATTACAGAATATAACTGTTGATATTGAATTACTACAGTCAGAACTAAGCATACGCAGTACATGTGTCAAATACTCACAATATGATAGTATTTTGAGAAGCACTTTAGATGAGGCTAAAAATAATATTATGGGCATTAAGCATGAGAAATACCTTAGGGACCAAAGTGATTATGACAACAATAGAGTCTATATTTGGAACAAAAAACAAAGGTCACATACACATAGATTTAAGAAAGATAATAGACTCAAATCCCAGGGACAAGGGGGTCAGAAGGGACATTCCACACTCAAAAAAGTCACTTTCTCTGACAGTGAGGTAGAGTCACAAGAGGACTATAATACTGGTGCCTCTTCAGGTGATGAGAATATACAAATACCCACAGTCACCTTAAATAAAACTAGAGCCACAGTTCCCGCCCCAGTACAGCCCAATACAGGTAGCAGGGGAAGAGGTAGGGGTAGACAATCCAGATATCAGGATCTGGATAGTACCAATGATGTCCCCATACCCACTACTGCCATGTCTATGGAACGGGAGAGGGGAGAGATTGAGCAGGTTTTTTCCAGGCCCCCCATAGGACAAGAAGGGGGGGGGGAAAGGTGGAGATCATTTAAAAACAAGGTCCTCGTCCAGAAGGAGATATCAGGGCAGGAAGTACAACTAACAGCAGTGATTAACCTTTCTAGCCATACATTGAGCAAGGTTGAGGAAAAAGTCCTAGGCTTGGGACTTAATTTTGTACCTACTGATAACTTTGATCTATTCACTACATTAGTTGATGTAAACAAACTCATCAGAACACTAACATTAAAGAAGCATTTCAAAAATGACCAGGCTGAGGATATCTATATAGGTGATTCAGCTAAAGAGCAAAGAAATTTTTCTTTAACCTTTGAAGAATGTTGTGATGTGGTGGACCTGGAGTCACTACATAGAGAGAACTATTGTGGTGATATGAATTCTGCCCACACCAGTACCATTGGTCCCAAATTCAGAGGTGCATCCAAATTTTACCCTATTCAGTCGAGGGGACCCATCCTGGAAAAATTCCAGCGAAGGGTGGAGGAAGATTTAAATAAATTAGCATACACCTCTGGCTATGGAACTAAGGGTAATCTTAGTGCTAAGGAAAGAAAAGCACTCAAAGATTTAAGTAAAAATAAAAATTTGGTGGTGAGCGCGGCAGACAAGGGGGGATCTGTTGTTTTAATGGATAGGGTATTCTTTATTAAAGAAGCCCTACGGCAACTTAATGATCCCAAACAATATACCATACTGGATTTTGACCCCACACCAAGGTTCCAAAGGGAACTTTCACACCTGATTGATGATGGGATGGAAGGGGTTTTTTTTTGATGAAGGCACTAGCGATTATCTATATAACAGTAACCCCAGAATTCCTACCTTCAACCTTCTCCCTAAGGTACATAAGTCCTTGGAGAATGTTGAGGGTAGGCCTATCATCAGCGGGATTGGTTCCATGTTGGAACCACTATCCAGATGGTTAGATTCCCTTCTACAACCCCTAGTGGGGGAACTCCTCAGTCACCTGAGGGACACCAAACAACTCCTTATAGAGGTAGAAAAGATTTCTTGGAGGGAGGGCTATGGCTGGCTATCAGTGGATGTTAAGTCACTATATTCATCGATTCCACATAGTTCAGGTTTGGAAGCCATAGCCTTCTTTCTAAGAAGATCTACTGAATACAGTGATGATTTCATTGGATTTGTTGTCAGGGTCACCGAATTCCTCCTCACACACAACTTTTTTGTGTTTGAACACGTATTTTATCTCCAGAGGTGTGGCACGGCCATGGGAGCAAAGTTTGCTCCCTCTTACGCCAACCTATATATGGGTTGGTGTGAGCTGTGCCACATCTATGGGGATAGAAACAGACAAAGAGGCAAAATTGTATATTATCGTCGATATATAGACGATCTGCTATTTGTCTGGGATGGAAGTGTGGAGGAAGCTGAGATATTTGCAGAGTATTTGAACATTAACAAGGCTGGCCTACAGTTCACCCATGAATATGGGCCCACTAGCATCAATTTTTTGGATGTTACCCTTCATGGTGTGAAATCAGAACATGTTAAGGTTGAGCTTTATAGGAAACCAATAACCAGAAACACTCTCTTACATGCCCATAGTAGCCACCCGAAACAGGTATTCAAGTCAGTCTTGAAGGGTCAGTTCACCAGGGTTAAAAGGAATTGTACCCGAGATAGTGAACATTTCAAGCATGAAACTGAACTAGTTACCAAGTTTCAAGAGAGAGGGTACCCCAAGCAGGATATATATAGGGCACGTGAGGAAGTACGGGCCATAAAAAGGACCACCCTACTTAGTGAGAAACAATCTTTATGTGACACTAAATCTGAACAGTTAACTTTTGTTACTCAGTTCAGCAGGCAATATTATCAGGTGTGCAATATTATACGCAAGCATATGACAGTGCTGAAGGCTGATGACGAACTTGCACATATTGCCACACAAAGGGTGAGGTTTGCCTTTAGAAGAGGCAAAACCATAGGCAATTATGTAGCCCCCCACGCAATTAAAACAAGATGAAATAAATACATCCTCTTGGTTAAGGTATAAAGGGGTTTACAAGTGTAATTTTAGCAGCTGTATAGCATGTGGACATGTAAAACTAGGAAATATATTTAGGAGTGCCTACTCAGGAGAAACATTTGCACACAGGGCGCTCTTCAATTGTAGGTCCACATATGCAGTCTATCTCCTCAGCTGCGACACATGTGACATTCAATACACAGGTCAAACGTCTCGACAAGTCAGAACCAGGATAAGGGAACATATAAATGACATCAAGCAAGGCAAACTCACTACCCCCCTTGTGAACCACTTCAAGATAAAACACAATAAGGATCCAGGGACATTGTCATGGACAATTATTGAAGTGGTAAATACACACAATAGGGGAGGTGATAGGGAGAATTTACTCCTCAAAAGGGAGGTGTTTTGGATACACAGGTTGCACACCAGGGTGCCGAATGGGCTTAATTCTGAATATGATTTAATAAATTTCTGGTGTTAGCCTGTGTATTCGAGACAAAGTATTAAAATGCTGATATATGCTTACAAGTTTATGTATATACATATTTTTGGATAAATTTCCCCTTAGGCAACTACACACATGGCTAAGAAAATGATTAAATATATCCTAGTGTATGCATACTAGAGTAAAATACAGTTATATGCAAAAATGCCTACTAGTGTAAGTTGCTAAGAATAACTCTCTGGTGCCTCCAGTATTGTGTCTGTTTACAGATCCTTATCTTTATTTATTTATTTTCATTTGTATTTATTTTCATTTGTATTTTTAGTTTATTATTTATAATTAATTACCAATGGTTTTTCAATTTTTGTATTATCTCATTCATATACATATGATAAGGAATGTTTTGTGAATGATATTACTTATATCATATTAATCTGGCTTATATTTATGACAGATAAAATTGTGCATAAAGTGGATAGCATGGTATTACATCCTAGATTAGGGCAGATATATTAACTACAGGTGGAGGTGGGTGTTACCTACGTAGCACATCAGTTTTTAACCTATCACATGTGATTTGTGTATTTAAATAAGCAAACAAGCTTACACCCTTTAGCTACGATTACGGCATTTGCCGAAACATGTCAGCACCAGGGTACGTGGGGTACCTCCATTCCACCATTGCCCCAGAGGTTTAAGGCTTTTTCCGAAGTGTCTCCTGTTTTATCACCTTAATAAAGGACGATTTTGTTTGTGAAACTACCCGTTGCCTCCACTCTTTTTTTGATGTTATTACCTGAATGGATATGCTCAAAGGCACGGGTACTCACACTTCCTGAGCAGCAGTGAATCACCCCTGCAAAGACACAGTATCACGCTGTAACAACGGTCTCCCTTGGTCGTGGACTCTCCGCACCTGCGGATCCTTCCGCTCCCAGTTGTGACGTCACACAGTTCTGGATCGACTGCACACACGCTGAGACGCTGTAGGGACCCACGCCGCGGCTCGACCTCCAGGCTATCGCTGTGGATACACAGAACTCGGAGAGAGGGGATTTGGAGCCAAGAAGGTTCAAGGTGGGTCCCCAGGATCAGCGCCACATCAGAATATAAATTGCAGGTCGTATGTATGTATAAACGGAACTTTTGGGGGCTACTGTGATGTGATGAGATTTGAAGCAGGTGTCATACACTAGGGGTGTATTCATAAATAAGTGAGCAACACAACAATACGATCACAGGTGCTGCGAATCTATTCTATCATATACTTTTTGTTAATTCTTTCACTAAATACACTAATAAATAAACATTAAAATAGTATTCCAAAAGACACAACCTTTATATGGTTTAAACTCTTTTTTCACCCTTGGTTGCATTTACACGATAAGTTTTATCAATTTTTTCTTTACACCTGTAAACATTGGTTATTTGGACCCAGTAATAAATTGAGAATCTGCACGATTTAGTAACAATTTGGAAAATTCTGTATTCCTTATAAATCAAACTATATCCCTTAAGTGTACCACGCCCCTATATCCACACAAATTCCTCTTAAATCATGGAATGCTGATTTGGTATCTAAATCTAGATTACTATCTCTCTTTCCAGGGTAGTAGTTTATTTGGTTCTCAGTTGGATTCTATTATTTCCACTATCACTGGGGGAAGGGAGTTTTTTTTTTTTGCCCCAAGATAAGAAGTCTAAGGGTAAATTTAAAGCTTCTAACCAGTTTCATTCCTTTCGTCAGAATAGAGAACAGAAAACCACTCCTTCCCCTAAGGACTCTGGTTCCAATTGGAAGCCATCTTCAATTTGGAATAAATCCAAGCCTTATAAAAAAAACAAAACAAAGCCAGCCCCCAAGACTGCATGAAGGTGTGGCCCTCAATCCAGTTCAACTGGTGGGGGCAGATTGAAATTATTTCAAAGCATTTGGGCAGATTCCATTCAGAATCAGTGGATTCAGAGTATTGTTTCTCAAGGGTATAGAATAAGACCTCCTGTGAGGATATTCTTTCTCATGTTCCAACAAATCCTGTGAAAGCTCAGGCTTTTCTGAACTGTGTTTCAGATCTGAAACTTTCAGGGGTGATTATACCAGTTCAGCTTCACAAACAGGGTCTGGGTTTTTTTTTTTTTTTTTTTTAATTTTCAAAAGAGCTTTATTTAAGTTATAAATAACAATACACGTTATGAATTGAATGTACAGATTATACACCAGAGAAGAAGTAAAACATCACCATTGTAGTACATTATACAGGCTTCGAGAGAACACAGCGTATACTTAATCATTATCAGTGAAGTGCAACAAGAAAAAGAGTTATAGCCATGTGCTGTGAGTCAGTGTATTTCCTTTTGGTTCCCATTCTTAGTTGAATAGACCGCTCATGGATCTAGTTACTAGGATTGATAAAGATAGTACTGGGAACTCAGAGCAAAAAAACCCAGTAAAATAAGAATTAGGAAGAACAAAAGGAGCTGGGGGGGGGAGGGGAGAGCAATAGGAACTGGAGGAGGGGGGAGTGTATATGGGAGAAAGAAAAAAGAGAACAATGACCATTTGAGAGATATATCTTGAAACCTTTAAGGGTGTGGTTTAGATTATACTAGGAATTTGATAAAAAGTAAAATTGGTGCTGGGCGTTAAAGATAAATGTGCAACAACATAGTGTATTTTGGTGCGTGAGACTTTGTGGGAAATTAACGATAAAGCATATAGATGCATTGTGAGCTATAACCCCGACACGGGGGTAGAAGGATTGATATTTATGGCTGCTGCCTTATTAAGTATTTAAGCTATCCCACCCGCCGCAGGCCTCACAGAGGGGGGGAAGATCACTCCTTGAGCAGTCTATCAAAGCTAACCAATATGTTAAAGAGCAGCAGTCTCTATAAGTAGCTCTAAAGTTAATAATCCTCCGGTGCTAAATATACAGTAAAAATAAGAACCGAAATTGAGCTGCAAGGGAGAGTTTGCTTACATGAACCCTACAACACAACATATCATATTTAAATTCTTTGGAAATGGCAGAACAAACACGCTGCAATACTACTTAACACAGTGCCGTACTCTATCATATAATTGAACTTATGTAGTCTATAATAAAAGGATAACTTCCTATACCTCTAGAGTCTTAAAAATAAAGCTAGAGAATTAGAGAACTTTGCAAAAGAAATTTTTAACATATATAACGGGGAAAAGCCATAGTCCTCTGTGGGGTCAGGCTGGACAAGGGTATATCGTCCGAGAGGGGCATCTGCAGCCTACCCCTCTCCTACTATTGGGAACTGGTCATCCCGATGAGAAAGTCTTATGCCCCCACCTGAGGTAGTTACAGGTCTCCGCCATTTGTGTCCGTCCGTTTTGTTAGGCCCCAGATCTGAGAACATAGCGGAGAGTCTCTTTGTCATCTGTAGCGCCTGTTGCAAGGCCTCTGAAAGGATAATCTTTTCGACTCTGTGGGTATGCACAGAGCCCTTCTGTACAACTTCTTATTGCATAAGAGTATCGGCCATGTCACCCAGGGTAATCTTTGTAGTTTTATCCGGCTTGGAGCTTCCAACTGGTCTGCTGTGCCATCTAACAAGTGCCGTAGCCTGCGGAGAGGTTGGTGTCGGGTAGTGATCCTTATTACAGGTCGGAGCTAGGTCTGCTTTCATGGTAGGCTTGCGTTCCGGATTGGATCTAGAGTCCTTTGGTAGATGTGGGTCTCCGTGGCAGGGTATGATGCTGTGGCGCCCTGTGTAGTTTTTCCGAGGAGCGTTGTTGGGTACTATAGAGCCTCCGCCATTTTGATTGCGGGTTGCTAAGGTTCTTTCTCTCTGGCTGCTCGTTGCATCGGAGGAGCAGAGTTTGTTCAGTAAGTAGTCGTATGGGGCCCTGTCGAGCAGCTTCTCAAAGATTTTCTCCAGCTTTTCCATAGATGGTAGTAGGTGATGATACATTTCTGATTCTCCCATAGTGATCTTTGTTAAAGGAGATATAATAGAAGAATTCTGCACGCTGCCTACTATTATTGTGATTCTAAGATGTTGTCAGTTATATAAGTCCCAGTTGATTATGAATGGTGAAGAGACTCAGTAAGCCAATGGTCTCCGGCAGCACTGGGTGGAAACCTGGCAATAGGCCGCCGCCTCAGGCCTAACTCCGAACTGTGTCCCCTATGTCATTAATACAGCAATATAAGAGGATATTGAGTCCCAGACACCTAGTCTGTGGTGTAATCTATAAATAAGTCTTTGTTTTTGCTGTTTACAGCCAATAATCGGCGGATTATTGAAGGTTCTTTTGGAGCCCACAGAGAATGCGTCCTACTCAGAACGCTGCACGGACACGCCCCCCTAGGGTCTGGGTTTTTATTCAAATCTATTCTCCCAAAGAGAGAAAATTAATTCAGACCAGTTCTGGATCTAAAGTTTTTTTGGATCGTTTTGTAAGGGTCCCAACGTTCAAGATGGTGACTATAAGGACTATTCTGCCTTTTTGGTTCAGCAAGGTCATTACATGTCCGCAATAGACTTACAGGATGCTTATGTTCACATTCCGATTCATCCAGATCACTATCGGTTTCTGAGATTCTCTTTTCTAGACAAGCATTACCAATTTGTCGCTCTTCCATTTGACCTAGCAACAGCTCCAAGAATCTTTTTGAAGGTTCTCTGTGCCCTTCTATCTGTAATCAGAGAGCAGGGTATTGAGATGTTTCCTTATTTGGACGATATCTTGGTGTTGGCTCAATCTTTTCATTTAGCAGAATCTCACACAAATCAACTAGTGTTGTTTTTTCAAAGTCATGGTTGAAGGTTCAATTTACCAAAGAGTTTCTTGATTCCTCAGACAAGGGTCACCATTTTAGGTTTCCAAATAGATTCAGTGTCCATGACTCTTTCTTGAACAGACGAGACAAATTAAATTGGTTTCAGCCTGTCAAAACCTTCAGTCTCGATCACTCCCTTCAGTGACTATGTGCATGGAAAATTTAAGTCTCATGACTGCAGCATCAGACGCAATCCCCTTTGCTTGTTTCATACGTGACCTCTGCAGCTTTGTATTTTGAATCAATGGTGCAGGGATTATACTCGAATATCACAATTGATATACTTAAATCCCAACATTCAACTCTCTCTGTCCTGGTGGTTGACCCTCATCGGATTATTCAAGGGGCCTCTTTTGTTCGTCCTTCCTGGACTGTGATCTCAACAGATGCAAGTCTCTCACAGGTTGAGGAGCTGTCTGTGGGTCTCTAACAGCACAAGGAGTTTGGAAACCTCAAGAGGCGAGGTTACCCATCATTATTTTAGAACTTTGTGCTATCTTCTGAGCTCTTCAGGCTTGGCCTCTATTAAAGAGAGAACTTTTCATTTGTTTTCAGACAGACAATATCACAACTGTGGCATATGTCAATCATTAGGGAGGGACTTGCAGTCCTTTAGCAATGAAAGAAGTATCAAGGATACTTTCTTGGGCGGAATCCAACTCTTGTCTAATTTCTGCGGTTCATATCCCAGGTGTAGACAATTGGAAGCAGATTATCTCAGCCGTCGGACTTTGCATCCAGGGGGAGTGGTCTCTCCATCCAGATGTTTTTTTAGATGGTACAGATGTGGGGTCTGCCAGAAATAGATCTGACTGCTTCCCATCTAAACAGGAAACTTCCCAGATACCTTTCCATGTCCAGGGATCCTCATGTGGAGAAGGTGGATGTGTTAGCAGTTCCTTGGTCTTACCAACTTGCCTATATTTTTCCGCCTCTAGTTCTTCTTCCAAGGGTGATCTCCAAGATCATAATGGAACAATCACATGTGTTTCTGATAGCACCAGCATGGCCTCACAGGTTTTGGTATGTGGATCTTGTCCGGATGAACAGTTGCCAACCTTGGTCACTTCCTTTAATGCCAGACCTTCTGTCAAGGAACATTTTTCCATCAGGATCTCAAATCACTAAATTTGAAGGTATGTAAATTGAACGTTTAATTCTTAGTCATAGAGGTTTCTCTGACTCTGTGATCAATACTATGTTGCAGGCTCGTAAGTCTTTTTTCTTGTTTCTAGGAAGATTTATTATCGGGTTTGGAAAACCTATATTTTATGGTGTTCTTTTCATAAATTCTCTTGGGATTCTTTTAGAATTCCTAGAATTTTAAAGTTTCTTCAGGATGGTTTGGATAAAGGTTTGTCTGCAAGTACTTTGAAGAGACAAATCTCTGCTCTTTCTGTTTTATTTCATAGAAAGATTGCTAAACTTCCTGATATTTACTGAAGAACTTTTCTACCAAAGACTGCATCTGAAGAAGCAAATACATCAAAATGGTAAAATTTAGTAACTTTATGCAAAGAAGACCAAGTTGCTGCTTTGCAAATCTGATCAACTGAAGCTTCATTCTTGAAAGCCCAAAAAGTGGCAACTGATCTAGTAGAATGAGCTGTAATTCTCTGAGGCGGAGACTGCCCCACCTCCAAATAAGCTTTGTGAATCAAAAGTTTCAACCAAGATGCCAAAGAAATGGCAGAGGCTTTCTGACCTTTCTTGGAACCAGAGAAAATTACAAAAAGACTAGAAGTCTTTCTGAAATCCTTAGTAGCTTCAACATAGTATTTCAAAGCTCTTACCACATCCAAAAATGTAGAGATCTCTCAAGAGAATTCTTAGGATTAGGACACAAAGAAGGAACAACAATTTCCCTATTAATAAAGTTAGAATTTACAACTTAAGGCAAAAATTTAAACAAAGTCCGCATAACAGCTTTATCTTGATGGAAAATCAGTTAAGGAGACTCACGAGAGAGCTGACAACTCAGAAACTCTTCTAGCCAAAAGAAATAACACTTTCAAAGAAAGTAGTTTAATATCCAAATAATGCATAGGCTCAAAAGGAGCCTGCAAAATCCTTAAAATCAAATTGAGACTCCAAGGAGGAGAAATAGATGTAATAACAGGTTTGATACGAACCAAAGCCTAAACAAAACAGTGAATATCAGGAAGTTTAGCAATCTTTCTATGAAATAAGACAGAAAGAGCAGAGATTTGTCCCTTCAAAGTATTTGCAGACAAACCCTTATCCAAACCATCCTGAAGAAACTGTAAAAAGAATTCTAAAAGAATGCCAAGAGAATTTGAGAGGAGCACCATGAAATATAGGTTTTCCAAACCCGATAATAAATCTTCCTCGAAACATACTTACGAGCCTTTAACATAGTGTTAGTTCTTAGTCATAGAGGTTTCTCTGACTCAGTGATTAAAGGGACACTGAACCCAATATTTTTTTCTTTCGTGATTCAGATAGTGCATGTAATTTTAAGCAACTTTCTAATGCACTCCTATTATCAATTGTTCTTCGTTCTCTTGCTATCTTTGTTTGAAAAAGAAGGCATCTAAGTTTTTTTGGTTCAGGACTCTGGACAGCATTTTTTTATTGGTAGATTAATTTATCCACCAATCAGCAAGGACAACCCAGGTTGTTCACCAAAAATGGGCCGGCATCTAAACTTACATTCTTGCATTTCAAATAAAGATAGCAAGAGAATGAAGAAATTTTGATAATAGGAGTAAATTAGAAAGTTGCTTAAAATGCCATGCTCTATTTGAATCACGAAAGAAAATTTTTTTTGGTTTAGTGTCCCTTTAAGCGTTCAATTTCCATACCTTCAAATTTAGAGATTTGAGATCCTGATGGAAAAACGGCCCTTGAGATAGAAGGTCTGGCCTTAAAGGAAGTGAACAAGGTAAACAACTGGACATTTGGACAAGATCTGCATACCAAAACCTGTGAAGCCATGCTGGTGCTACCAGAAACACATGAGATTGTTCCATTATGATCTTGGAGATCACCCTTGGAAGAAGAACTAGAAGTGGAAAAATGTAAGGTTGGTAAAACCAAGGAACTGCTAAAGCAACCACCATCTCCGCCTGAGGATCCTTGGATCTGGAAAGGGATCTGGGAAGTTTCTTGTTCAAACGGGAGGCCATCAGATCTATTTCTGGAAGATCCCACATTGCACAATCTGATTAAACACATCTGGATGGAGAGACCACTTCCCCGGATGCAAAGTCTGACGACTGATATAATAGACAAGAGTTGGACTCCGCCCAAGAAAGTATAAAAGATACTTCTTTCATTGCTAAAGAGCTGTAAGTCCCTCCCTGATAATTGACATATGCCACTGTTGTGATATTGTCTGTCTGAAAACAAATGAAAAGTTCTCTCTTTAATAGAGGCCAAGCCTGAAGAATTTTGAAGATAGCACAGACTTCTAAAATATTGATTGGTAACCTCGCCTCCTGAGGTTTCCAAACCCCTTGTGCTGTCAGAGACCCCCCAGACAGCTCCCCAACCTGCAAGACTAGCATCCGTTGAGATTACAGTCCAGGAAGGACAAACAAAAGAGGCACCTCGAACAATACGGTGATGGTCCAACCACCAAGACAGAGAGAGTTGAATGTTGGGATTTAAGAATATCAGTTGTGATATCCGAGTATAATCCCTGCACCATTGATTCAGCATGCAAAGCTGCATAGGTCTTATATGAAAACGAACAAAGGGGATCGCTGCAGTCATAAGACCTAAAACGTCCATGCACATAGCCACTGAAAGGAATGATCGAGACTGAAGGTTTTCGACAGGCTGAAACCAATTTCATTCGATTTTTTTTCTTTTATTGAGATTATGACAACATACAATAAACGCCATGTAATACCAATGACAGAACTTACAGTTGAGTAATATATAATGCAGCAATTAAATAAAAAGGAGAGACATATGCCGTACTATGTCTTTCTGAAACCTCTATTTCTTTTATTATAAACAGGAATTCTCCATTTTCTATTATACGCCCTCCCTCTTATAGACGGGATCCAAGACCCCTGGTAAACTGAAATAGTAAATAAGGGTTGCGATTATATATAGCAATGATACAAGCAAGTGTTAAAATAGATAATATGCTGGGCCACTTAGTAATCAGCGGGTAAGCACCGCTTTTAGTAGTGTATACTAAAGAAATACAAAAACCTTCTAAAGATATATAGTGCATACTATTAGTGTTGGAGTTTTGTGTAACATAAAACTAGACCTAAAGCTGCTACTGGAACCTAAGAGAGCAAGTGCAACATCCTTGTAGAAAAAACAAAATTCACAGTAAAATAGATAGACTGACTGTAGCGTCATCATGAAAGCACACATATAGTTGCCTGGTGAGATAGCAAAAGTTCAGGACTATATTTTAATAATTTGGACCGTCTGAGTATGTATATTAACTGTGTTGAAAACAAACAGGCACTTTTGACCTGTTGCTGACTAACTTGTAACTAGCTAAAGAGGAACAACATTTCCCAAAGTGTGTGAGGATATTCACTCCTAATATTAATGTCATGCTGTAGGCGTGCATTTTCAAACCCTATAATTCCCAGGTGAGGGCTAGTGACAGTTATGTTGTTATATCCCATATAGGTAATTAGGGGCTTTGGTGTCATCTAGTGGTTGCTATAATTGTAGAAGCGCATAAGAATGTTAGGGGAAATTAATGACTATTGTATGCATTAATAAAAATAAATCATATGATGTGACCTTTGGAGGAGTAAGCGATTTAAGCTAGTGGGCAGTTATAATGGCATATATTACTCCAGTAAAAGTCTTACAAGCCATATCATGATGACCATCTGTGCACAAAGCTAACGAAGAGGAAAAAATAAGTCAGTCAATCATATACAACCTTAATATTACATATACAGTGAGTGTTCTTTTATTGTCTGAATAATTGACACTTGCAGGCAAATCAGAAAGTTTTAAGAATACTCGGAATGTCGCATCTGCTCTCCGGGTCAACTGGATCGTGTATATGAGAAGGAAAGTCAATTCCCTATTTACGATCTGATATCGCACCTGGACTCATCCAATGCCTCTTCTCTGGAATTGTGCTATTGTCACAGGCTTGGTTTCCCTGATGGAAAACTTATTCCTTCACATCTGGTGCAGGGTAATGAGGAAAGACTGGGCCCGCAACTGCACATCCTCCTGCACCTTGTGCAAACTGCTGTGCTCTGCAGATCCCGGACCACGGGAGCCGGCCACTCTCCCCTGACCCGGTGTCAAAGATGAATGTTGTGTGCTTATCTCCATATTGACTTGCAATGCAGGCCTTGAGTGATTAGGATCCCAAATTCTGTTATCTCTGGCAGGTAGGCTAATAGAGTGGGATGACTCCTCTAACGTATCTGAGCCTGAGCTAACAGATGAAGCCCACGTAGGGGTAATCTCAGGGCTAAATCTCGTAGGCCGTTGTAATGGCTGTGTGTTTACGCCTGGGGCAGGCCAAAAGGCCATCTGCGCATCCCATCTTGTACTCTGTGCAGTTGCAATGAGGTCAAACATACTCATCTAGTTTAGATTCAAATTTTAACAATAAAGCTCGTATAATATTACATGGCACCTCCATGCTGAGTGATTACTTGTCTACGGCAGCTGATAGACTAATAGACACTGTGTTACTTGGTTCACGGGGCGAAAATGCTTGCAGTCGTAGCACTAAGCTGCCACCTAGGATTATGTTGGTCCGGGGTTGGGCCTAACAATCGTGAGTCTGGCTCTTTAGGTACCAGTCTCTTCAGATTTTTTTCCTCTGTCAAGCAGTCAATTATTTTCTACCCCAATCTGTATATATATCACAAAAAACAGCTGGATAGTGGAAGTTCTGTTAGGAGCTCTGATTAAAGCGACCTAGTATGGCCGCCTGGACTCTTCCCCCTGGCTGAAACCAGTTTCATTTGTCTCTTGTCTGTTAAAGACAGAGGCATGGACACTGAATCTATTTGGAAACCTAAAAAGATGACCCTTGTCTGAGGAATCAAGAAACGCTTTGGTAAATTGATCCTCCAACCATGTCTTTGAATAAACAACACTAGTTGATTCATGTGAGATTCTGCTAAATGAAAAGATTGAGCCAGTACCAAAATATCGTCCAAATAAGGAAAAACCACAATACCCTGCTCTCTGATTACAGAAAGAAGGGCACCGAGAACCTTCAAAAAGATTTTTGGAGCTGTCGCTAGGCCAAATGAAAGAGCGACAAATTGGTAATGCTTGTCTAGAAAAGAGAATCTCAGAAACCGACAGTGGTCTGGATGAATTGGAATGTGAAGATAAGCATCCTGTAAGTCTATTGTGGACATAAAATGCCCTTGCTGAACAAAAGGCAGAATAGTCCTTATAGTCACCATCTTGAAAGTTGGGACTCTTACAAAACGATTTAAAAACTTCAGATCCAGAACTGGTCCAAAATAATTCTCTTTCTTTAGGGTAATGAAAAGATTTGTATAGAACCGCAAACCCTGTTCCTGGAGAGGAACTGGTACAATCACTCCTGAAAGCTCTAGATCTGAAACACATTTTAGAAAAGCCTGAGCCTTCACAGGATTTGTTGGAACATGAGAAAGAATCTTCCGGTGGGAGGTCTTACTCTGAAACCTATTCAATACCCTTGAGACACAATATTTTGAATCCACTGATTCTGAACAGAACCTGTCTAAATGTCCTGAAATAATTTCAATCTGCCTCCCACCAGCTGAACTGGATTGAGGACCGTACCTTCATGCAGTCTTGGGGGCTGGATTTGTTTTTTTATAAGGCTTGGTTTTATTCCAATTTGAAGATGGTCTCCAATCGGAACCAGAGGCCTTAAGGGAAGGCGTGTTTTTTGTTTGTTCTTCTGACGAAAGGAACGAAAACGATTAGGAGCCTTAAATTTACCCTTAGACTTCTTATCTTGGGGTAGAAAAACTCCCTCCCCCCCAGTGATAGTGGAAATAATAGAATCCAACTGAGAACCAAATAAATTATTACCCTGGAAAGATAGAGATAGTAATCTAGATTTAGACACCATGTCAGCATTTTAAGATTTAAGCCATAAAGCTCTTTTAGCTAAAATAGCTAAAGACATAGATTTAACATCAATCCTATTAATGTCAAATATAGCATCACAAATGAAATGATTAGCATGTTTAAGCAGAAGAACAATGCTAGACAAATCAGGATCTTCTACCTGACTAGCTAAACTATCCATCCAAAACGTTGAAGCAGCTGCCACATCAGCCATCGAAATGGCAGGACCTAAGAATATAACCAGAATGTGTAAATAAGCTTTTCTGAGAAAAGATTCAATCTTCCTGTCTAAAGTATCCTTAAAAAAAGTACTATCTTCCATAAGGATAGTAGTATGTCTGGCAACAGTGGAGATAGCCCCATCAACTTTATGGACTTTTCCCCAAAACTCTAAATTAGCCACAGGTAAAGGATGCAACTTCTTAAACCTAGAAGGAGGATTAAAAGAAGAACCAGGGTTAGGCCATGCTTTAGTAATCATATCAGAGACAGCATCTGGAATAGGAAAAACCTCAGGAGCAGTCTTTGGAGGTTTAAAAATGGAATTTAAACATTTACTGGCTTTATCAAGAAGACTAGACTCTTCAGTACCCAAAGTAACCAACACTTCCTTCAACAAATAACAAATATAATCAATCTTAAACAGATAGGAAGATTTGTCCATTTCAGAGTCTAATTCGGATCCTCTGAACCAGAGAGATCCTCATCAGCAGAGGATACTTCAGTATATTGTCGGTCAATACAAATTTCATTAGAATTATGAGAAGTTTTAAAAGACCTTTTTATGTTTATTTGAAGGCAGAATAGCAGACATAGCCTTTTCTATAGCTGCAGCAATATAATTCTTTACATCTGCAGGAATATCAGGTATATTAGATGTTGAAGGAACAACAGACGATGTAAAAGGGGTAATGTACAAAAAAAATTGGCGCCAAGTATGACGCGTGACGCAAAAGGAAGTGAAAACATTTTTGGCGCCCAAGCTACCAGGAAATGACTCAACTCGCGTCATAACAAGCGCAACTTTGCGCCAAAAGAACGAACGTCAACAAAGACGCAGGAAGTTATCAGACTTGCATCACCATAGACGCAACTTTACGCCAAAAAAAATTTCATGCCGAGAATGACGCCATAAAAAACAGCATTTCTCCAACATAGGTGTGTCCGGTCCACGGCGTCATCCTTACTTGTGGGATATTCTCTTCCCCAACAGGAAATGGCAAAGAGCCCAGCAAAGCTGGTCACATGATCCCTCCTAGGCTCCGCCTACCCCAGTCATTCTCTTTGCCGTTGTACAGGCAACATCTCCACGGAGATGGCTTAGAGTTTTTTAGTGTTTAACTGTAGTTTTTATTATTCAATCAAGAGTTTGTTATTTTAAAATAGTGCTGGTATGTACTATTTACTCAGAAACAGAAAAGAGATGAAGATTTCTGTTTGTATGAGGAAAATGATTTTAGCAACCGTTACTAAAATCCATGGCTGTTCCACACAGGACTGTTGAGAGGAATTAACTTCAGTTGGGGGAACAGTGAGCAGTCTCTGGCTGCTTGAGGTATGACACACTCTAACAAGACGATGTAATGCTGGAAGCTGTCATTTTCCCTATGGGATCCGGTAAGCCATGTTTATTAAGATAGTAAATAAGGGCTTCACAAGGGCTTATTAAGACTGTAGACTTTTTCTGGGCTAAATCGATTCATTATTAACACATATTTAGCCTTGAGGAATCATTTAATCTGGGTATTTTGATAAGATTATATCGGCAGGCACTGTTTTAGACACCTTATTCTTTAGGGGCTTTCCCAAATCATAGGCAGAGCCTCATTTTCGCGCCGGTGTTGCGCACTTGTTTTTGAGAGGCATGACATGCAGTCGCATGTGTGAGGAGCTCTGATACATAGAAAAGACTTTCTGAAGGCGTCATTTGGTATCGTATTCCCCTTTGGGCTTGGTTGGGTCTCAGCAAAGCAGATACCAGGGACTGTAAAGGGGTTAAAGTTAAAAACGGCTCCGGTTCCGTTATTTTAAGGGTTAAAGCTTCCAAATTTGGTGTGCAATACTTTTAAGGCTTTAAGACACTGTGATGAAATTTTGGTGAATTTTGAACAATTCCTTCATATTTTTTCGCAATTGCAGTAATAAAGTGTGTTCAGTTTAAAATTTAAAGTGACAGTAACGGTTTTATTTTAAAACGTTTTTTGTACTTTGTTATCAAGTTTATGCCTGTTTAACATGTCTGAACTACCAGATAGACTGTGTTCTGAATGTGGGGAAGCCAGAGTTCCTTCTCATTTAAATAAATGTGATTTATGTGACAATGACAATGATGCCCAAGATGATTCCTCAAGCGAGGGGAGTAAGCATGGTACTGCATCATTCCCTCCTTCGTCTACACGAGTCTTGCCCACTCAGGAGGCCCCTAGTACATCTAGCGCGCCAATACTCCTTATTATGCAACAATTAACGGCTGTAATGGATAATTCTGTCAAAAACATTTTAGCCAAAATGCACACTTATCAGCGTAAGCGCGACTGCTCTGTTTTAGATACTGAAGAGCATGACGACGCTGATAATAATGGTTCTGAAGGGCCCCTAAACCAGTCTGAGGGGGCCAGGGAGGTTTTGTCTGAGGGAGAAATTACTGATTCAGGGAACATTTCTCAACAAGCTGAACCTGATGTGATTACGTTTAAATTTAAGTTGGAACATCTCCGCGCTCTGCTTAAGGAGGTATTATCCACTCTGGATGATTGTGACAATTTGGTCATCCCAGAGAAACTATGTAAAATGGACAAGTTCCTAGAGGTCCCGGGGCTCCCAGAAGCTTTTCCTATACCCAAGCGGGTGGCGGACATTGTAAATAAAGAATGGGAAAGGCCCGGTATTCCTTTCGTCCCTCCCCCCATATTTAAAAAATTGTTTCCTATGGTCGACCAAGGTCGAGGGAGCGGTTTCCACTTTAAACAAACGCACCACTATACCCATAGAAGATAGTTGTGCTTTCAAAGATCCTATGGATAAAAAATTAGAAGGTTTACTTAAAAAGATGTTTGTTCAGCAGGGTTACCTTCTACAACCAATTTCATGCATTGTCCCTGTCGCTACAGCCGCGTGTTTCTGGTTCGATGAGCTGGTAAAGGCGGTCGATAGTGATTCTCCTCCTTATGAGGAGATTATGGACAGAATCAATGCTCTCAAATTGGCTAATTCTTTCACCCTAGACGCCACTTTGCAATTGGCTAGGTTAGCGGCTAAGAATTCTGGGTTTGCTATTGTGGCGCGCAGAGCGCTTTGGTTGAAATCTTGGTCAGCTGATGCGTCTTCCAAGAACAAGCTACTTAACATTCCTTTCAAGGGGAAAACGCTGTTTGGCCCTGACTTGAAAGAGATTATCTCTGATATCACTGGGGGTAAGGGCCACGCCCTTCCTCAGGATCGGCCTTTCAAGGCCAAAAATAAACCTAATTTTCGTCCCTTTCGTAGAAACGGACCAGCCCAAAGTGCTACGTCCTCTAAGCAAGAGGGTAATACTTCTCAAGCCAAGCCAGCTTGGAGACCAATGCAAGGCTGGAACAAGGGAAAGCAGGCCAAGAAACCTGCCACTGCTACCAAGACAGCATGAAATGTGGGCCCCCGATCCGGGACCGGATCTGGTGGGGGGCAGACTCTCTCTCTTCGCTCAGGCTTGGGCAAGAGATGTTCTGGATCCTTGGGCGCTAGAAATAGTCTCCCAAGGTTATCTTCTGGAATTCAAGGGGCTTCCCCCAAGGGGGAGGTTCCACAGGTCTCAGTTGTCTTCAGACCACATAAAAAGACAGGCATTCTTACATTGTGTAGAAGACCTGTTAAAAATGGGAGTGATTCATCCTGTTCCATTAGGAGAACAAGGGATGGGGTTCTACTCCAATCTGTTCATAGTTCCCAAAAAAGAGGGAACGTTCAGACCAATCTTAGATCTCAAGATCTTAAACAAGTTTCTCAAGGTTCCATCGTTCAAAATGGAAACCATTCGAACAATTCTTCCTTCCATCCAGGAAGGTCAATTCATGACCACGGTGGATTTAAAGGATGCGTATCTACATATTCCTATCCACAAGGAACATCATCGGTTCCTAAGGTTCGCATTCCTGGACAAGCATTACCAGTTCGTGGCGCTTCCTTTCGGATTAGCCACTGCTCCAAGGATTTTCACAAAGGTACTAGGGTCCCTTCTAGCTGTGCTAAGACCAAGGGGCATTGCTGTAGTACCTTACTTGGACGACATTCTGATTCAAGCGTCGTCCCTTCCTCTAGCAAAGGCTCACACGGACATCGTCCTAGCCTTTCTCAGATCTCACGGATGGAAAGTGAACGTGGAAAAGAGTTCTCTATCTCCGTCAACAAGGGTTCCCTTCTTGGGAACAATAATAGACTCCTTAGAAATGAGGATTTTTCTGACAGAGGCCAGAAAAACAAAACTTCTAGACTCTTGTCGGATACTTCATTCCGTTCCTCTTCCTTCCATAGCGCAGTGCATGGAAGTGATAGGTTTGATGGTAGCGGCAATGGACATAGTTCCTTTTGCGCGCATTCATCTAAGACCATTACAACTGTGCATGCTCAGTCAGTGGAATGGGGACTATACAGACTTGTCTCCGAGGATACAAGTAAATCAGAGGACCAGAGACTCACTCCGTTGGTGGCTGTCCCTGGACAACCTGTCACAAGGGATGACCTTCCGCAGACCAGAGTGGGTCATTGTCACGACCGACGCCAGTCTGATGGGCTGGGGCGCGGTCTGGGGATCCCTGAAAGCTCAGGGTCTTTGGTCTCGGGAAGAATCTCTTCTACCGATAAATATTCTGGAACTGAGAGCGATATTCAATGCTCTCAAGGCTTGGCCTCAGCTAGCGAGGGCCAAGTTCATACGGTTTCAATCAGACAACATGACAACTGTTGCGTACATCAACCATCAGGGGGGAACAAGGAGTTCCCTGGCGATGGAAGAAGTGACCAAAATTATTCTATGGGCGGAGTCTCACTCCTGCCACCTGTCTGCTATCCACATCCCAGGAGTGGAAAATTGGGAAGCGGATTTTCTGAGTCGTCAGACATTGCATCCGGGGGAGTGGGAACTCCATCCGGAAATCTTTGCCCAAGTCACTCAACTGTGGGGCATTCCAGACATGGATCTGATGGCCTCTCGTCAGAACTTCAAAGTTCCTTGCTACGGGTCCAGATCCAGGGATCCCAAGGCGGCTCTAGTGGATGCACTAGTAGCACCTTGGACCTTCAAACTAGCTTATGTATTCCCGCCGTTTCCTCTCATCCCCAGGCTGGTAGCCAGGATCAATCAGGAGAGGGCGTCGGTGATCTTGATAGCTCCTGCGTGGCCACGCAGGACTTGGTATGCAGATCTGGTGAATATGTCATCGGCTCCACCATGGAAGCTACCTTTGAGACGAGACCTTCTTGTTCAAGGTCCGTTCGAACATCCGAATCTGGTCTCACTCCAGCTGACTGCTTGGAGATTGAACGCTTGATCTTATCGAAGCGAGGGTTCTCAGATTCTGTTATCGATACTCTTGTTCAGGCCAGAAAGCCTGTAACTAGAAAGATTTACCACAAAATTTGGAAAAAATATATCTGTTGGTGTGAATCTAAAGGATTCCCTTGGGACAAGGTTAAGATTCCTAAGATTCTATCCTTCCTTCAAGAAGGATTGGAAAAAGGATTATCTGCAAGTTCCCTGAAGGGACAGATTTCTGCCTTGTCTGTGTTACTTCACAAAAAGCTGGCAGCTGTGCCAGATGTTCAAGCCTTTGTTCAGGCTCTGGTTAGAATCAAGCCTGTTTACAAACCTTTGACTCCTCCTTGGAGTCTCAACTTAGTTCTTTCAGTTCTTCAGGGGGTTCCGTTTGAACCCTTACATTCCGTTGATATTAAGTTATTATCTTGGAAAGTTTTGTTTTTGGTTGCAATTTCTTCTGCTAGAAGAGTTTCAGAATTATCTGCTCTGCAGTGTTCTCCTCCTTATCTGGTGTTCCATGCAGATAAGGTGGTTTTACGTACTAAACCTGGTTTTCTTCCAAAAGTTGTTTCTAACAAAAACATTAACCAGGAGATTATCGTACCTTCTCTGTGCCCGAAACCAGTTTCAAAGAAGGAACGTTTGTTGCACAATTTGGATGTTGTTCGCGCTCTAAAATTCTATTTAGACGCTACAAAGGATTTTAGACAAACATCTTCCTTGTTTGTTGTTTATTCCGGTAAAAGGAGAGGTCAAAAAGCAACTTCTACCTCTCTCTCTTTTTGGATTAAAAGCATCATCAGATTGGCTTACGAGACTGCCGGACGGCAGCCTCCCGAGAGAATCACAGCTCATTCCACTAGGGCTGTGGCTTCCACATGGGCCTTCAAGAACGAGGCTTCTGTTGATCAGATATGTAGGGCAGCGACTTGGTCTTCACTGCACACTTTTACCAAATTTTACAAGTTTGATACTTTTGCTTCTTCTGAGGCTATTTTTGGGAGAAAGGTTTTGCAAGCCGTGGTGCCTTCCATCTAGGTGACCTGATTTGCTCCCTCCCATCATCCGTGTCCTAAAGCTTTGGTATTGGTTCCCACAAGTAAGGATGACGCCGTGGACCGGACACACCTATGTTGGAGAAAACAGAATTTATGTTTACCTGATAAATTACTTTCTCCAACGGTGTGTCCGGTCCACGGCCCGCCCTGGTTTTTTAATCAGGTCTGATAATTTATTTTCTTTAACTACAGTCACCACGGTATCATATGGTTTCTCCTATGCAAATATTCCTCCTTAACGTCGGTCGAATGACTGGGGTAGGCGGAGCCTAGGAGGGATCATGTGACCAGCTTTGCTGGGCTCTTTGCCATTTCCTGTTGGGGAAGAGAATATCCCACAAGTAAGGATGACGCCGTGGACCGGACACACCGTTGGAGAAAGTAATTTATCAGGTAAACATAAATTCTGTTTTCTCTTACTTGGTGTATTCAGTCCACGGATTCATCCTTACTTGTGGGATATTCTCAATCCCTACAGGAAGTGGCAAAGAGAGCACACAGCAAAGCTGTCCATATAGCTCCCCTCAGGCTCCGCCCCCCCAGTCATTCTCTTTGCCACTCTAACAAGTAGCATCTCCACGGGGGTGGTAAAGAGTATGTGGTGTTAGATTTGTAGTTTTATTTCTTCAATCAAGAGTTTGTTATTTTAAAATAGTGCCGGTTTGTACTATTTACTCTGAGGCAGAACAGTGATGAAGATTTCTGCTGAGAGGGATATGATTTTAGCACCAGTAACTAAAATCCATTGCTGTTCCCACGCAGGACTGTTGAATACCAGAGAACTTCAGTTGGGGGGAACAGTTTGCAGGCTTAACTGCTTCAGGTATGCTCAGTCATTTTTTTCTAACAAGACCTGGTAATGCTAGAAGACTGATAGAAATCCCCATGTGGAAAGGTAAGCCATTTTTTGAGACTCAGTATAGAAGGATGGCTTAGTTTACAGGGCTTAAATCACTGGTGGACACTGTTATGGGTAAAATCGATTATTTTTTAATATAATCTGATGTTTGCACAAGTGTTTATCATATTTGGAACACTTTTTAGGGGTTTTATACGCCTGGCATAATTTTAGACACCTATTTTGGCTTAGGAAGGCCTCACAACTTCGGAGTGAAGAGGGAGAGGGCCTAATTTCTTTCATGTAATTAGCAAGAGTCCATGAGCTAGTGACGTATGGGATATACATTCCTACCAGGAGGGGCAAAGTTTCCCAAACCTCAAAATGCCTACAAATACACCCCTCACCACACCCACAAATCAGTTTTACAAACTTTGCCTCCTATGGAGGTGGTGAAGTAAGTTTGTGCTAGATTCTACGTTGATATGCGCTCCGCAGCAGGTTGGAGCCCGGTTTTCCTCTCAGCGTGCAGTGAATGTCAGAGGGATGTGAGGAGAGTATTGCCTGTTTGAATTCAATGATCTCCTTCTACGGGGTCTATTTCATAGGTTCTCTGTTATCGGTCGTAGAGATTCATCTCTTACCTCCCTTTTCAGATCGACGATATACTCTTATATATATATACCATTTCCTCTGCTGATTTTCGTTTCAGTACTGGTTTGGCTTTCTACAAACATGTAGATGAGTGTCCTGGGGTAAGTAAGTCTTATTTTCTGTGACACTCTAAGCTATGGTTGGGCACTTTTTTAATAAAGTTCTAAATATATGTATTCAAACATTTATTTGCCTTGACTCAGGATGTTCAACATTCCTTATTTTCAGACAGTCAGTTTCATATTTGGGATAATGCATTTGAATCAATCTTTTTTCTTACCTTAAAAATGTGACTTTTTTCCCTGTGGGCTGTTAGGCTCGCGGGGGCTGAAAATGCTTCATTTTATTGCGTCATTCTTGGCGCGGACTTTTTTGGCGCAAAAAAATCTTTTCTGTTTCCGGCGTCATACGTGTCGCTGGAAGTTGCGTCATTTTTGACGTTCTTTTGCGCCAAAAATGTCGGCGTTCCGGACGTGGCGTCATTTTTGGCGCCAAAAGCATTTAGGCGCCAAATAATGTAAGCGTCTTTTTTGGCGCTAAAAAAATATGGGCGTCGCTTTTGTCTCCACATTATTTAAGTCTCATTTTTCTTTGCTTCTGGTTGCTAGAAGCTTGGTCCTTGGCATTTTTTCCCATTCCTGAAACTGTCATTTAAGGAATTTGATCAATTTTGCTTTATATGTTGTTTTTTCTCTTACATATTGCAAGATGTCTCACGTTGCATCTGAGTCAGAAGATACTTCAGGAAAATCGCTGTCTGGTGCTGGAACTACCAAAGCTAAGTGTATCTGCTGTAAACTTTTGGTAGCTGTTCCTCCATCTGTTGTTTGTGTTAATTGTCATGACAAACTTGTTAATGCAGATAATATTTCCTTTAGTAATGTACCATTACCTGTTGCAGTTCCATCAACATCTAATGTTCATAGTGTTCCTGATAACATAAGAGATTTTGTTTCTGAATCCATCAAGAAGGCTATGTCTGTTATTCCTCCTTCTAGTAAACATAAAAAATCTTTTAAAACTTCTCTTTATACAGATGAATTTTTAAATGAACATCATCATTCTGATTCTAATGACTCTTCTGGTTCAGAGGATTCTGTCTCAGAGGTTGATGCTGATAAATCTTCATATTTATTTAAAATGGAATTTATTCGTTCTTTACTTAAAGAAGTACTAATTGCTTTAGAAATTGAGGATTCTGGTCCTCTTGATACTAAATCTAAACGTTTAGATAAGGTCTTTAAATCTCCTGTGGTTATTCCAGAAGTTTTTCCTGTTCCTGGTGCTATTTCTGAAGTAATTTCCAGAGAATGGAATAATTTGGGTAATTCATTTACCCCTTCTAAACGTTTTAAGCAATTATATCCTGTGCCGTCTGACAGATTAGAATTTTGGGACAAAATCCCTAAAGTTGATGGGGCTATTTCTACCCTTGCTAAACGTACTACTATTCCTACGTCAGATGGTACTTCGTTTAAGGATCCTTTAGATAGGAAAATTGAATCCTTTCTAAGAAAAGCTTATCTGTGTTCAGGTAATCTTCTTAGACCTGCTATATCATTGGCTGATGTTGCTGCAGCTTCAACTTTTTGGTTGGAAACTTTAGCGCAACAAGTAACAGATCATGATTCTCATGATATTATTATTCTTCTTCAACATGCTAATAATTTTATCTGTGATGCCATTTTTGATATTATCAGAGTTTATGTCAGGTTTATGTCTCTAGCTATTTTAGCTAGTAGAGCTTTATGGCTTAAAACTTGGAATGCTGATATGTCTTCTAAATCGACTCTACTTTCCATTTCTTTCCAGGGTAACAAATTATTTGGTTCTCAGTTGGATTTTATTATCTCAACTGTTACTGGTGGGAAAGGAACTTTTTTACCACAGGATAAAAAATCTAAGGGTAAAAACAGGGCTAATAATCGTTTTCGTTCCTTTCGTTTCAACAAAGAACAAAAGCCTGATCCTTCATCCTCAGGAGCAGTTTCAGTTTGGAAACCATCTCCAGTCTGGAATAAATCCAAGCCTTCTAGAAAAGCAAAGCCAGCTTCTAAGTCCACATGAAGGTGCGGCCCTCATTCCAGCTCAGCTGGTAGGGGGCAGGTTATGTTTTTTCAAAGAAATTTGGATCAATTCTGTTCACAATCTTTGGATTCAGAACATTGTTTCAGAAGGGTACAGAATTGGTTTCAAGATAAGACCTCCTGCAAAGAGATTTTTTCTTTCCCGTGTCCCAGTAAATCCAGTGAAAGCTCAAGCATTTCTGAAATGTGTTTCAGATCTAGAGTTGGCTGGAGTAATTATGCCAGTTCCAGTTCTGGAACAGGGGCTGGGGTTTTATTCGAATCTCTTCATTGTACCAAAGAAGGAGAATTCCTTCAGACCAGTTCTGGATCTAAAAATTTTGAATTGTTATGTAAGGATACCAACGTTCAAAATGGTAACTGTAAGGACTATCTTGCCTTTTGTTCAGCAAGGGCATTATATGTCCACAATAGATTTACAGGATGCATATCTGCATATTCCCATTCATCCAGATCATTATCAGTTCCTGAGATTCTCTTTCCTGGACAAGCATTACCAGTTTGTGGCTCTGCCGTTTGGCCTAGCTACAGCTCCAAGAATTTTTGCAAAGGTTCTCGGTGCCCTTCTGTCTGTAATCAGAGAACAGGGTATTGTGGTATTTCCTTATTTGGACGATATCTTGGTACTTGCTCAGTCTTCACATTTAGCAGAATCTCATACGAATCTTGTGTTGTTTCTTCAAGATCATGGTTGGAGGATCAATTCACTAAAAAGTTCATTGATTCCTCAGACAAGGGTAACCTTTCTGGGTTTCCAGATAGATTCAGTGTCCATGACTCTGTCTTTGACAGACAAGAGACGTCTAAAATTGATTTCAGCTTGTCGAAACCTTCAGTCACAATCATTCCCTTCGGTAGCCTTATGCATGGAAATTCTAGGTCTTATGACTGCTGCATCGGACGCTATCCCCTTTGCTCGTTTTCACATGCGACCTCTTCAGCTCTGTATGCTGAATCAGTGGTGCAGGGATTACACAAAGATATCTCAATTAATATCTTTAAAACCGATTGTACGACACTCTCTAACGTGGTGGACAGATCACCATCGTTTAATTCAGGGGGCTTCTTTTGTTCTTCCGACCTGGACTGTAATTTCAACAGATGCAAGTCTTACAGGTTGGGGAGCTGTGTGGGGATCTCTGACGGCACAAGGAGTTTGGGAATCTCAGGAGGTGAGATTACCGATCAATATTTTGGAACTCCGTGCAATTTTCAGAGCTCTTCAGTCTTGGCCTCTTCTGAAGAGAGAATCGTTCATTTGTTTTCAGACAGACAATGTCACAACTGTGGCATACATCAATCATCAAGGAGGGACTCACAGTCCTCTGGCTATGAAAGAAGTATCTCGAATTCTGGTTTGGGCGGAATCCAGCTCCTGTCTAATCTCTGCGGTTCATATCCCAGGTATAGACAATTGGGAAGCGGATTATCTCAGTCGCCAAACGTTGCATCCGGGCGAATGGTCTCTTCACCCAGAGGTATTTCTTCAGATTGTTCAAATGTGGGAACTTCCAGAAATAGATCTGATGGCGTCTCATCTAAACAAGAAACTTCCCAGGTATCTGTCCAGATCCCGGGATCCTCAGGCGGAGGCAGTGGATGCATTATCACTTCCTTGGAAGTATCATCCTGCCTATATCTTTCCGCCTCTAGTTCTTCTTCCAAGAGTAATCTCCAAGATTCTGAAGGAATGCTCGTTTGTTCTGCTGGTAGCTCCCGCATGGCCTCACAGGTTTTGGTATGCGGATCTTGTCCGGATGGCCTCTTGCCATCCGTGGACTCTTCCGCTAAGACCAGACCTTCTGTCGCAAGGTCCTTTTTTCCATCAGGATCTCAAATCCTTAAATTTAAAGGTATGGAGATTGAACGCTTGATTCTTGGTCAAAGAGGTTTCTCTGACTCTGTGATTAATACTATGTTACAGGCTCGTAAATCTGTATCTAGAGAGATATATTATAGAGTCTGGAAGACTTATATTTCTTGGTGTCTTTCTCATCATTTTTCTTGGCATTCTTTTAGAATTCCGAGAATTTTACAGTTTCTTCAGGATGGTTTATATAAAGGTTTATCCGCAAGTTCTTTGAAAGGACAAATCTCTGCTCTTTCTGTTCTTTTTCACAGAAAGATTGCTAATCTTCCTGATATTCATTGTTTTGTACAAGCTTTGGTTCGTATAAAACCTGTCATTAAGTCAATTTCTCCTCCTTGGAGTTTGAATTTGGTTCTGGGGGCTCTTCAATCTCCTCCTTTTGAACCCATGCATTCATTGGACATTAAATTACTTTCTTGGAAAGTTTTGTTCCTTTTGGCGATCTCTTCTGCCAGAAGAGTCTCTGAATTATCTGCTCTTTCTTGTGAGTCTCCTTTTCTGATATTTCATCAGGATAAGGCGGTGTTGCGAACTTCTTTTGAATTTTTACCTAAGGTTGTGAATTCCAACAACATTAGTAGAGAAATTGTGGTTCCCTCATTATGTCCTAATCCTAAGAATTCTAAGGAGAAATCGTTGCATTCTTTGGATGTTGTTAGAGCTTTGAAATATTATGTTGAAGCTACTAAGTCTTTCCGAAAGACTTCTAGTCTATTTATCTTTTCCGGTTCTAGAAAGGGCCAGAAAGCTTCTGCCATTTCTTTGGCATCTTGGTTGAAATCTTTAATTCATCATGCCTATGTTGAGTCGGGTAAAACTCCGCCTCAAAGGATTACAGCTCATTCTACTAGGTCAGTTTCTACTTCCTGGGCGTTTAGGAATGAAGCTTCGGTTGATCAGATTTGCAAAGCAGCAACTTGGTCCTCTTTGCATACTTTTACTAAATTCTACCATTTTGATGTATTTTCTTCTTCTGAAGCAGTTTTTGGTAGAAAAGTACTTCAGGCAGCGGTTTCAGTTTGAATCTTCTGTTTATGTTTTTCATTAAACTTTATTTTGGGTGTGGATTATTTTCAGCAGGAATTGGCTGTCTTTATTTTATCCCTCCCTCTCTAGTGACTCTTGCGTGGAAAGATCCACATCTTGGGTAGTCATTATCCCATACGTCACTAGCTCATGGACTCTTGCTAATTACATGAAAGAAAACATAATTTATGTAAGAACTTACCTGATAAATTCATTTCTTTCATATTAGCAAGAGTCCATGAGGCCCGCCCTTTTTTGTGGTGGTTATGATTTTTTTGTATAAAGCACAATTATTCCAATTCCTTATTTTATATGCTTTCGCACTTTTTTCTTATCACCCCACTTCTTGGCTATTCGTTAAACTGATTTGTGGGTGTGGTGAGGGGTGTATTTGTAGGCATTTTGAGGTTTGGGAAACTTTGCCCCTCCTGGTAGGAATGTATATCCCATACGTAACTAGCTCATGGACTCTTGCTAATATGAAAGAAATGAATTTATCAGGTAAGTTCTTACATAAATTATGTTTTTCGCGCCTCAGTTGCGCAGTTCTTTTACAAGATAGCTTTATGCAGCTTCACATGTAGAGTCCAGAGACTGCAGGGAGGCTTATTTTTGTTCCACAACTAATCCACAAGGAAGGTAGTGCGTTAAACTGGTGGCCAGCTTCAATTTGCTCCGGTTTGGGCAATAAGGGGTTAATTGGCTTGAAACTTGGTGTGCAATCTTTTCAAAGCATTAGGATCATATGGTGTAAATTTCATAAAGATCGGATGTTTTTTGGAGATTTGGTAAAAAAGTGTATGCTTTTTATTATTTAAAGGCACAGTAACGTTTTTTCAAAAAGTGTATTTTTCTGTATTTGAGTGCTATCTAAGTCTGTCTAACATGTCTGAGCCTACTGATAGACCTTGTTCTATGTGTTTAAAAGCCATGGCGGTACCCCCATTGCATTTGTGTTTAAAGTGTGCTAAGGTATCTAAACATTTTAATGACCATGCATTGACACTTAAAAATGTAGCCCAAGATGATTCTTTGACGGAAGGTAATGAGGACAGTCCTCCTTCCTCTCCCCATGTGTCGACACCAGTTACGCCCGCGCAAGCGTTGCCTAGTACCCCTAGCGCATTGGCCCCAATTACTTTACAACAATTAGCAGCAGTAATGGATAATTCCCTTGCAGCATTTTTATCCAAACTGCCTATTTTTCCAAAAAAGCGCGATAGCTCAGTTTTAAATACAGAGGATGAGCAATCTGAAGCTTTGGATAATTTATCTGTAGTACCCTCACAAAACTCAGAAGTAGCAGTGAGGGACGGTCTGTCTGAGGGAGGAATTTCTGACACAGGAAAAGTTTCTCAGCAGGCAGAGTCAGATTCCTTAGCGTTTAAATTTAAGCTGGAACACCTCCGCGTCCTGCTCAAGGAGGTTTTAGCTACGCTGGATGATTGTGACCCCATGGTGGTCCCTGAAAAATTGTGTAAAATGGACAGGTTTTTAGAGGTCCCTGTATACACTGAGGCATTTCCGATCCCAAAGAGGGTGGCGGATATTGTGACTAAGGAGTGGGAGAGACCAGGTGTACCCTTTGTTCCCTCACCTATCTTTAAGAAACTGTTCCCCATAAATGACCCCAGGCGGGACGCGTGGCAGACGGTCCCCAAGGTAGAGGGGCTGTTTCAACACTTGCTAAGCGTACAACTATACCAATAGAGGACAGTTGTGCTTTCAAAGATCCAATGGATAAAAAATTGGAAGGTTTGCTGAAGAAAAATTTTGTTCAGCAAGGTTTTCTTCTTCAACCAATTGCCTGCATTATTCCGGTAACTACTGCAGCGGCTTTTTGGTTCGAGGCCCTGGAGGAGTCGCTCCAGAGGGAGACTTCATATGATGAGGTCATGGATAGAATTCATGCTCTAAAGCTGGCTAATTCTTTTATCACTGATGCCGCTCTCCAATTAGCTAAGCTAGCGGCGAAAAACTCAGGTTTTGCCATCATGGCGCGAAGAGCGCTTTGGCTCAAATCGTGGTCGGCTGATGTGTCGTCCAAAACTAAACTGTTAAATATTCCCTTCAAGGGGAAAGCCCTATTTGGCCCAGAGCCAAAAGGAATTATTTCAGATATCACTGGGGGCAAGGGCCATGCCCTGCCACAAGATAGGCCGTTTAAGGCCAAAAACAAGGCTAATTTTTGCTCCTTTCGCAACTTCAGGAGCGGACCTGCCACAACCTCTGCTGCAGCAAAGCAAGATAAAGCTTCCCAGCCCAAAGCAACTTGGAAACCCCTGCAGGGCTGTAATAAGGGTAAACAGGCCAAGAAGCCTGCTCCTGCTACCAGGACAGCATGAAGGGGTAGCCCCTGATCCGGGATTGGATCGAGTAGGGGGCAGACCTTCTCTCTTCGCTCAGGCTCGGGCAAGAGATGTTCCAGATCCCTGGGTATTAGAAATAGTTGCTCAGGGGTACCTTCTAGAATTCAAGGATTCTCCCCCAAGGGGAAGGTTCCACATTTCTTATTTGTCTTCAGACCAAATAAAGAAACAGAAGTTCTTACGCTGTGTAGAAGATCTGCTAAAGATGGGAGTGATACAACCAGTTTCAATTGTAGAACAAGGTCTGGGCTTTTACTCAAACCTGTTTGTAGTTCCCAAAAAGGAGGGAATTTTCAGGCCAATCCTGGATCTAAAAATTCTAAACAAATTCCTCAAAGATGGAAACCATTCGGACAATCTTGCTGATGACCCAGGAGGGTCAATATATGACTACCATGGATATAAAGGATGCGTATCTACATATTCCTATCCACAAAGATCACCATCAGTTCCTAAGGTTCGCCTTCCTGGGCAAACAGCTAGGGTCCCTTCTAGCAGTACTAAGACCGCGGGGCATTGCAGTAGCACCTTACCTAGACGACATATTAATACAGGCGTCGTCCTTTCACAGAGCCAAGGCTCATACGGACATCGTTCTGGCCTTTCTAAGGTCTCACGGGTGGAAAGTGAACGTAGAAAAGAGTTCTCTGTCCCCGCTCACAAGGGTTCCTTTCCTGGGAACACTAATAGACTCGGTAGAAATGAAAATCTTTCTGACAGAGGTCAGGAAGTCAAGACTGCTGAATACTTGCCGAGTTCTTCATTCCATTCCTCAGCCTTCCGTGGCTCAGTGCATGGAAGTAATTGGTTTAATGGTTACGGCAATGGACGTAGTCCCTTTTGCTCGAATTCATCTCAGACCACTGCAGCTGTGCATGCTCAAACACTGGAATGGAGATTATGCAGATTTGTCTCCTCAAGTACAAATGGACCAGAAAACCAGAGACTCTCTTCTCTGGTGGTTGTCTCAAGATCACCTGTCTCAAGGAATGAGTTTCCGCAGACCGGAGTGGATCATTGTCACGACCGAGGCCAGTCTGTTAGGCTGGGGTGCGGTCTGGAACTCCCTGAAGGCTCAGGGACTATGGTCTCGGGAAGAATCTCTTCTTCCGATAAACATTTTGGAGTTGAGAGCGATATTCAATACGCTCCAGGTGTGGCCTCAACTAGCGGAGGCCAAATTCATCAGATTTCAGTCGGACAACATCACGACTGTAGTGTACATCAATCATCAGGGAGGAACAAAAAGTTCCCTAGCGATGAAGGAAGTATCCAAGATCATCAAATGGGCGGAGGATCACTCCAGCCATCTTTCTGCAATTCACATCCCAGGGGTAGACAACTGGGAGGCGGATTTTCTAAGTCGTCAGACTTTCCATCTGGGGGAGTGGGAACTCCACCCGGAGGTTTTTGCTCAGCTAACTCAGCTATGGGGCATTCCAGAATTGGATCTGATGGCGTCCCGTCAGAACACCAAACTTCCCCTTTACGGATCCAGATCCGGGGATCCCAAGGCGGCATTGATGGATGCATTAATAGCGCCTTGGTCGTTCAGTCTAGCTTACGTCTTTCCACCGTTTCCTCTTCTCCTTCGGCTAGTAGCCAGAATCAAACAGGAGAAGGCTTCGGTAATTCTGATAGCGCCTGCGTGGCCACGCAGGACTTGGTACGCAGACCTAGTGGACATGTCATCGGTCCCACCATGGAAACTGCCATCGAGGCAGGATCTTCTAATTCAAGGTCCTTTCAAGCATCCAAATCTAGTTTCTCTGAATCAGTTATAGACACTCTGATACAGGCCAGAAAGCCTGTCACCAGGAAAATTTACCATAAGATATGGCGGTAATATCTTTGTTGGTGTGAATCCAAGGGTTACTCGTGGAGTAAGATTAGGATTCCAAGGATATGGTCTTTTCTCCAAGAAGGATTGGAGAAGGGTCTGTCAACTAGTTCCTTAAAGGGACAGATATCTGCTCTGTCTATTCTGTTAAATAAGCGTCTGGCTGCTGTACCAGACGTTCAGGTGTTTGCACAGGCCCTAGTCAGAATCAAGCTTGTTTACAAGCCTGTGGCTCCTCTATGGAGTCTAAATTTAGTTCTTTCAGTTCTTCAAGGGGTTCCGTTTGAACCTTTGCATTCCATAGATATTAAGTTTTTATCTTGGAAAGTTTTGTTTTTAGTAGCCATTTCTTCTGCTCGAAGAGTTTCTGAATTGTCTGCTTTGCAGTGTAATTCACCCTATCTGGTGTTCCATGCAGATAAGGTTGTTTTGCGCACCTAACCTGGTTTCCTTCCAAAAGTGGTTTCTAATAAGAATATTAACCAGGAAATCTTTGTTCCTTCTCTGTGTCCTAATCCAGTTTCTTTACACAATCTTGACGTGGTTCGTGCTTTAAAATTCTATTTAAAAGCAACTAAAGATTTCAGACAAACATCATCCTTGTTTGTTGTCTATTCTGGTAAGAGGAGAGGTCAGAAAGCGTCTGCTACCTCTCTTTCCTTTTGGCTGAAAAGCATCATCTGTTTGGCTTATGAGACTGCGGGACAGCAGCCTCCTGAACGAATTACAGCTCATTCCACTAGAGCTGTGGCTTCCACATGGGCTTTCAAGAATGAGGCTTCTGTTGAACAGATTTGTAAGGCAGCGACTTGGTCTCACTGCATACATTTGCCAAATTTTACAAATTCGATACTTTTGCTTCTTCGGAGGCTATTTTTGGGAGAAAGGTTTTGCAAGCAGTGGTGCCTTCCGTTTAGGTTACCTGACTTGTTACCTCCCTTCATCCGTGTCCTATTGCTTTGGTATTGGTATCCCACAAGTAAGGATGAATCCGTGGACTGAATATACCAAGTAAGAGAAAACAGAATTTATGCTTACCTGATAAATTACTTTCTCTTATGGTGTATTCAGTCCACGGCCCGCCCTGACATTTAAGTCAGGTTCAAATTTAATTTATAATAACTACAGTCACCACTGCACCCTATGGTTCTCCTTTTTCTCCTAAACGTCGGTCGAATGACTGGGGGGGCGGAGCCTGAGCGGAGCTATATGGACAGCTTTGCTGTGTGCTCTCTTTGCCACTTCCTGTAGGGATTGAGAATATCCCACAAGTAAGGATGAATCCGTGGACTGAATACACCGTAAGAGAAAGTAATTTATCAGGTAAGCATAAATTCTGTTTTTGCGTCCTCACGAGCCTAGTTTGCCCGCAAACATTTTGGGAAAACAAAGTCAAATTGAAAGAACTAGAACCCCAGTTAAGAAAAAAATAATTTAAAAAAATCTTCCTAAACATCATTTCCATACTGAGACTGCAAAAAAGGGAAAACATAATTTATGCTTACCTGATAAATTTATTTCTCTTGTAGTGTATCCAGTCCACGGATCATCCATTACTTGTGGGATATTCTCCTTCCCAACAGGAAGTTGCAAGAGGATCACCCACAGCAGAGCTGCTATATAGCTCCTCCCCTCACTGCCATATCCAGTCATTCGACCGAAACAAGACGAGAAAGGAGAAACCATAGGGTGCAGTGGTGACTGTAGTTTAATAAAAATTTAGACCTGCCTTAAAAGGACAGGGCGGGTCGTGGACTGGATACACTACAAGAGAAATAAATTTATCAGGTAAGCATAAATTATGTTTTCTCTTGTTAAGTGTATCCAGTCCACGGATCATCCATTACTTGTGGGATACCAATACCAAAGCTAAAGTACACGGATGATGGGAGGGACAAGGCAGGAACTTAAACGGAAGGAACCACTGCCTGTAGAACCTTTCTCCCAAAAACAGCCTCCGAAGAAGCAAAAGTGTCAAATTTGTAAAATTTTGAAAAGGTGTGAAGCAAAGACCAAGTCGCAGCCTTGCAAATCTGTTCAACAGAGGCCTCATTTTTAAAGGCCCAGGTGGAAGCCACAGCTCTAGTAGAATGAGCTGTAATCCTTTCAGGGGGCGCTGTCCAGCAGTCTCATAGGCTAAGCGTATTATGCTCCGAAGCCAAAAGGAGAGAGAGGTTGTCGAAGCTTTTTGACCTCTCCTCTGTCCAGAGTAAACGACAAACAGGGCAGATGTTTGACGAAAATCTTTAGTAGCCTGTAAGTAAAACTTCAAGGCACGGACTACGTCCAGATTATGCAAAAGACGTTCCTTCTTTGAAGAAGGATTAGGACACAATGATGGAACAACAATCTCTTGATTGATATTCCTGTTAGAAACCACCTTAGGTAAAAACCCAGGTTTGGTACGCAGAACTACCATGTCTGAATGAAAAATCAGATAAGGAGAATCACAATGTAAGGCAGATAACTCAGAGACTCTTCGAGCCGAGGAAATAGCCATCAAAAACAGAACTTTCCAAGATAAAAGTTTAATATCAATGGAATGAAGGGGTTCAAACGGAACTCCCTGAAGAACTTTAAGAACCAAGTTTAAGCTCCACGGGGGAGCAACAGTTTTAAACACATAATATAAAAAGAAATTCCTGAGGAGGAAAAAACTTAAGAGGATGCGCTTGGAACACAGGTTATCAAAGTGGGACCTACCACTTTATGATTGGGTTTGTACCCGTATGCATAAATAAAAAAAAAAAAAAAAAAAAAAAAAAAAAAAAAAAAAAAATATTTTTTTATAAACAGCACAGTGTTTGGTATGTGTAAAAAATTATAATAATGACGAAAATAAATTGTGTGTAAAACAAGTGCTCAGGACAATTTGTGTATAATATTAGTGATACATTGAAATAATCAGATATCACAGATAAACAATGATATTTGTGGCGATTAGTAAAATATATAAAAAAAGTACTTATCAATGTCCCAAAAATTGCTGTGATGTAAAAAATAAGTGTCCAATCCTAATATGTGAACAGTGATGTGTTCAGGTGTTTGGCGTGCTCCTCTTGTGTCCCGCGGTGCGATGGGTCAGGGTGTCTAGAATGGAAGATAAACAAGGGGCGCCAACATAGTGTGAATCGTTCAAACAACAAATATAAAAGCGATGTGCAAAAAACTACTCACAAGGAAAGTGGCACCTTAAATGAATAAGGTGCGATAAAGCAGGCTGACATTCAAATTCCAGCAGTCAGTACGCTGGAGGTCTCACCCAGAGGACCTGTGGAATCCAGATAGGCGTCTAGAAAGTAGCACCCACGTTTTTCAGGGCCAATGGCCGGACCAGGTGAGCTGCAAGCTGATAGGTGTTCTCCTGCTGCACTCACGCCACCGAGACTTTTCTCCAAAAACGACAGTGTCAGTGTATGAAAGGTTCCGTGGTAAAAGTCCTGTTTCAAAAACAAGTGGATCGTGGAAAGAAGCAAAAATACCGGGTCGTGGTATAAAACAAACAGTATTTATTTTGCAACGCGTTTCTCAGTCTATTCCAGACCGTTTCATCAGGCAGCTGATGAAACGGTCTGGAATAGACTGAGACTTTTACCACGGAACCTTTCATACACTGACACTGTCGTTTTTGGAGAAAAGTCTCGGTGGCGTGAGTGCAGCAGGAGAACACCTATCAGCTTGCAGCTCACCTGGTCCGGCCATTGGCCCTGAAAAACGTGGGTGCTACTTTCTAGACGCCTATCTGGATTCCACAGGTCCTCTGGGTGAGACCTCCAGCGTACTGACTGCTGGAATTTGAATGTCAGCCTGCTTTATCGCACCTTATTCATTTAAGGTGCCACTTTCCTTGTGAGTAGTTTTTTGCACATCGCTTTTATATTTGTTGTTTGAACGATTCACACTATGTTGGCGCCCCTTGTTTATCTTCCAGTTTTAAACACAGGCTTAATCCTAACCAAAGCCTGACAAAATGCCTGGACGTCTGGAACTTCTGCCAGACGCTTGTGCAAAAGAATAGACAGAGCAGAGATCTGTCCTTTTAAAGAACTAGCTGATAAGCCTTTGTCCAAACCCTCTTGGAGAAAGGACAATATCCTAGGAATCCTAACCTTACTCCATGAGTAACTCTTGGATTCACACCAATAAAGATATTTACGCCATATCCTATGGTAGATTTTCCTGGTGACAGGCTTCCAAGACTGTATTAAGGTATCAATGACTGACTCGGAGAAGCCACGCCTTGATAGAATCAAGCGTTCAATCTCCATGCAGTCTCAGAGAAATTAGATTTGGATGATTGAAAGGACCTTGTATTAGAAGGTCCTGCCTCAGAGGCAGAGTCCATGGTGGAAGAGATGACATGTCCACTAGGTCTGCATACCAGGTCCTGCGTAGCCACGCAGGCGCTATCAGAATCACTGATGCTCTCTCCTGTTTGATTTTGGCAATCAGTCAAGGGAGCAGAGGAAACAGTGGAAACACATAGGCCAGGTTGAAGAACCAAGGAGCTGCTAGAGCATCTATCAGCGTTGCTCCCGGGTCCCTGGACCTGGATCCGTAACAAGGAAGCTTGGCGTTCTGGCGAGACGCCATGAGATCCAGTTCTGGTTTGCCCCAACGATGGACCAGTTGAGCAAACACCTCCGGATGGAGTTCCCACTCCCCCGGATGAAAAGTCTGACGACTTAGAAAATCCGCCTCCCAGTTCTCTACGCCTGGGATGTGGATTGCTGACAGGTGGCAAGAGTGAGACTCTGCCCAGCGAATTATCTTTGAGACTTCTAACATCGCTAGGGAACTCCTGGTTCCCCCTTGATGGTTGATGTAAGCCACAGTCGTGATGTTGTCCGACTGAAATCTGATGAACCTCAGTGTTGCTAACTGAGGCCAAGCTAGAAGAGCATTGAATATTGCTCTTAACTCCAGAATATTTATTGGGAGGAGTTTCTCCTCCTGAGTCCACGATCCCTGAGCCTTCAGGGAGTTCCAGACTGCGCCCCAACCTAGAAGGCTGGCATCTGTTGTTACAATCGTCCAATCTGGCCTGCGAAAGGTCATACTTTTAGACAGATGAACCCGAGAAAGCCACCAGAGAAGAGAATCTCTGGTCTCTTGATCCAGATTTAGTAGAGGGGACAAATCTGAGTAATCCCCATTCCACTGACTTAGCATGCATAATTGCAGCGGTCTGAGATGCAGGCGCGCAAATGGCACTATGTCCATTGCCGCTACCATTAAGCCGATTACTTCCATGCACTGAGCTACTGATGGGCATGGAATGGAATGATGGACACGGCAAGCATTTAGAAGTTTTGATAACCTGGACTCCGTCAGGTAAATTTTTATCTCTACAGAATCTATAAGAGTCCCTAGGAAGGAGACTCTTGTGAGTGGTGATAGAGAACTCTTTTCCACATTCACTTTCCACCCATGCGACCTCAGAAATGCCAGAACTATCTCTGTATGAGACTTGGCAATTTGAAAGCTTGACGCCTGTATCAGGATGTCGTCTAGATACGGAGCCACCGCTATGCCTCGCGGTCTTAGAACCGCCAGAAGTGAGCCCAGAACCTTTGTAAAGATTCTCAGGGCTGTGGCCAATCCGAAGGGAAGAGCTAAAAATTGGTAATGCCTGTCTAGAAAGGCAAACCTTAGGAACCGATGACGATCTTTGTGAATCGGTATGTGAAGGTAGGCATCCTTTAAGTCCACTGTGGTCATGTACTGACCCTCTTGGATCATGGGTAGGATGGTCCGAATAGTTTCCATTTTGAATGATGGAACTTGATGGAATTTGTTTAAGATCTTTAGATCCAAGATTGGTCTGAAGGTTCCCTCTTTCTTGGGAACCATAAACAGATTTGAATAAAATCCCTGTCCTTGTTCCGCCCGCGGAACTGGATGGATCACTCCCATTACTAGGAGGTCTTGCACACAGCTTAGGAATGCCTCTTTCTTTATCTGGTTTGCTGATAACCTTGAAAGATGAAATCTCCCTTGTGGAGGAGAAGCTTTGAAGTCCAGAAGATATCCCTGAGATATGATCTCCAACGCCCAGGGATCCTGAACATCTCTTGCCCACGCCTGGGCGAAGAGAGAAAGTCTGCCCCCCACTAGATCCATTTCCGGATAGGGGGCCGTTCCTTCATGCTGTCTTGGGGGCAGCAGCAGGTTTTCTGGCCTGCTTGTCCTTGTTCCAGGACTGGTTAGGTTTCCAGGCCTGTCTGGAATGAGCAACAGTTCCCTCTTGTTTTGAAGCGGAGGAAGTTGATGCTGCTCCTGCCTTGAAATTTCGAAAGGCACGGAAATTAGACTGTTTGGCCTTTGATTTGGCCCTGTCCTGAGGAAGGGTATGACCCTTGCCTCCAGTAATGTCAGCAATAATTTCCTTCAAGCCAGGCCCGAATAAGGTCTTCCCCTTGAAAGGAATGTTGAGTAATTTAGACTTTGAAGTCACGTCAGCTGACCCAGATTTAAGCCATAGCGCCCTATGCGTCTGGATGGCGAATCCGGAATTCTTAGCCGTTAGTTTAGTCAAATGAACAATGGCATCAGAAACAAATGAGTTAGCTAGCTTAAGCGTTCTAAGCTTGTCAATAATTTCATTCAATGGAGCTGTCTGGATGGCCTCTTCCAGGGCCTCAAAAAATAAAACCTTGTTGAATAAACATTTTCTTAAGGTAACCCTCCAATTTTTTATCCATTGGATCTGAAAAAGCACAACTGTCCTCAACCGGGATAGTGGTACGCTTTGCTAAAGTAGAAACTGCTCCCTCCACCTTAGGGACCGTCTGCCATAAGTCCTGTGTAGTGGCGTCTATTGGAAAAAAAATTTCTAAATATAGGAGGTGGGGAAAAGGGCACACCGGGTCTATCCCACTCCTTGCTAATAATTTCTGTAAGCCTTTTAGGTATAGGAAAAACGTCAGTACACACCGGCACCGCATAGTATCTATCCAGCCTACACAATTTCTCTGGAATTGCAACTGTGTTACAGTCATTCAGAGCAGCTAATACCTCCCCAAGCAATACACGGAGGTTCTCAAGCTTAAATTTAAAATTAGAAATCTCTGAATCAGGTTTCCCCGAGTCAGAGATGTCACCCACAGACTGAAGCTCTCCGTCCTCATGTTCTGCATACTGTGACGCAGTATCAGACATGGCTCTAACAGCATTTGCGCGCTCTGTATCTCTCCTAACCCCAGAGCTATCGCGCTTGCCTCTTAATTCAGGCAATCTAGATAATACCTCTGACAGGGTATTATTCATGATTGCAGCCATGTCCTGCAAGGTAATCGCTATGGGCGTCCCTGATGTAATTGGCGCCATATTAGCGTGCGTCCCCTGAGCGGGAGGCGAAGGGTCCGACACGTGGGGAGAGTTAGTCGGCATAACTTCCCCCTCGACAGAACCCTCTGGTGATAATTCTTTTATAGATAAAGACTGATCTTTACTGTTTAAGGTGAAATCAATACATTTAGTACACATTCTCCTATGGGGCTCCACCATGGCTTTCAAACATAATGAACAAGTAGGTTCCTCTGTGTCAGACATGTTTAAACAGACTAGCAATGAGACTAGCAAGCTTGGAAAACACTTTAAAACAAGTTTACAAGCAATATAAAAAACGTTACTGCGCCTTTTAAGAAACACAAATTTTCCCAAATTTTTAAATAACAGTGAAAAAATGCAGTTACACTAACGAAATTTTTACAGTGTATGTAATAAGTTAGCAGAGCATTGCACCCACTTGCAAATGGATGATTAACCCCTTAATACCAAAAACGGAATAACCAATGACAAAAACGTTTTTTAAACAATCACAACAACTGCCACAGCTCTACTGTGGCTTTTTACCTCCCTCAATACGACTTTTGAAGCCTTTTGAGCCCTTCAGAGAAGTCCTGGATCATGCAGGAAGAAGCTGGATGTCTGTGTCTGTAATTTTTGCTGTGAAAAAAAACCCGCCAAAATAGGCCCCTCCCACTCATATTACAACAGTGGGAAGCCTCAGGGAACTGTTTCATGGCAAAATTCAAGCCAGCCATGTGGAAAAAACTAGGCCCCAATAAGTTTTATCACCAAACATATGTAAAAAACGATTAAACATGCCAGCAAACGTTTTAAAATACACTTTTATAAGACTATGTATCTCTATTAATAAGCCTGATACCAGTCGCTATCACTGCATTTAAGGCTTTACTTACATTACTTCGGTATCAGCAGCATTTTCTAGCAAATTCCATCCCTAGAAAAATATTTTAACTGCACATACCTTATTACAGGAAAACCTGCACGCTATTCCCCGTCTGAAGTTACCTCACTCCTCAGAATATGTGAGAACAGCAAAGGATCTTAGTTACTTCTGCTAAGATCATAGAAAACGCAAGCAGATTCTTCTTCTAAATACTGCCTGAGATAAACAGTACACTCCGGTACCATTTAAAAATAACAAACTTTTGATTGAAGAAATAAACTAAGTATAAAACACCACAGTCCTCTTACGACCTCCATCTTAGTTGAGAGTTGCAAGAGAATGACTGGGTATGGCAGTGAGGGGAGGAGCTATATAGCAGCTCTGCTGTGGGTGATCCTTTTGCAACTTCCTGTTGGGAAGGAGAATATCCCACAAGTAATGGATGATCCGTGGACTGGATACACTTAACAAGAGAAATAGAAATAGAAATGACTCATGGCAAATATAAGCAAACACATATATTTAAAACTTTACAATATAATATAAAGTGCCAAATATAGCTGAGAGTGTCTTAAAAAAATGATACATACTTACCAGAAGACAGCCATCCACAAATAGCAGACAGGTAATGGTATAGGAGTATAACGTCGATCTGAAAATGGAGGCAGGGGATGAATCCCTGCGACCGATTACAGAAAGCCTTTGAAAAGATTTCCCATGGATGAAACCATAAAATCAACATGCAATACTCCCTCCACATCCGTCTGACAAACACTGTATTCTGAGAGGAATTGGGCTTCAAAATTCTTAGAAGCGCCTATCATAGAAGAAATCCAGCACATCTCACTTCACCATCTCCATAGGAGGCAAAGTTTGTAAAACTAAGGTATGATTGTGGTGGGACGTGTATTTATAGGCATTTTGAGGTTTGGGAAACTTTGTCCCCTCCTGGTAGGAATGTATATCCCATACGTCACTAGCTCATAGACTCTTGCCACTTACATGAAAGAAAGAAATATATGTATATGAGTATGTGTATGTATGTATGTGTATATATGATAGATATATCTATCATAAACACCTATTTTTTGTAATTTAACATAAATTTATATCACCAAATGGTTAGTGAAAGATAGTGTGATAAATTATACTTTAAATAGACTTGAAAACTTTTTGTTTTGCTGGGTTTGCTATTTAAAGGGACAGTCTACTCCTGAATTGTTATTGTTTAAAAAAATTGATAATCCCCAGTAACCAACACGGTTATATTTAATATACTTTTTACCTCTGTGATTACCTTGTATCTAAGTCCCTTCTGACAACCCCCTTATCACATGACTGTTTGTTTATTTATTATCTATTGACTTGCATTTCAGGCATTTACTGCTAACTCTTAAATAACTCCACGTGCGTGAGCACAATGTTATCTATATAGCACACATGAACTTATGCACTCTAGCTGTGAAAAACTGTCAAATGCATTCAGATAAGAAGTGGCCTTCAAGGGCTTAGAAATTAGCATATGAGCCTACCTTGATTAACCTTTCAACTAAGAATACCAAGAGAACATAGTAAATAGGATTATAAAAGTAAATTGGAAAGTTGTTTAAAATTGCATGTCCTATCTGAATCATTAAAGTTTAATTTTGACTAGACTGTCCCTTTTAAAGGTTTTAAGTAAACAAAGCAGATTATATTTTAAACACATTTAGTAAAACTATACTATTAGCAGATTTACAAAAGAGAGATTTTTTTTTCTTAATTGTATATGGCTTTTAGGTTGTTTTTTTTTGCAAATAGGATGGTGGTTGGTAAGTGATTCTTATGTTTTTTTTGTTACATCTGTACAATATTTGTATCTCAGATCTTATAAGAAATATAGTATTTGTTAATATGATTCTTTTCTTTAATGCTTGCTATAAATTAATTAAAACATTTTACTTAATGTCTAGTAAACTGCCCTTTGAACCTTAGCATGGAGCTGGGGAAAGGTGTAGGGGTCATAGCTTGCCCCTTACTCTTGTGGTAGTCATTCATTCAGAACTGTTAAAATGTCCTCAAAATATAATAATGTAATTAATAATTAACATTAATCCCATTATATTTCTTATCAACAGGTGAATTAAAAAACTGCAGTAATCCTAGTCATGGGGAAAGTACCAATACTTTTGTCAATCTTCTTCACAATCAAAGAAGCCTTGTGGAAAATGTATGCTCTGAATATCGGGAAGGTTTTACCAGGAAATCAAATATTTTAAGACCTCAGAAAAGTCATACAGGGAAGAAAGCAATTTCATGTACTGACTGTGGAAAATGTTATACTGAGAAATCAAGCCTTATTAGACATCAGAAAATTCATTCAGCACAGAAAGCATTTTTATGTTCTGACTGTGGGAAATGTTTTACTGAGAAATCAAATCTTATTAGTCATAAGAAAAGTCATACAGGGAATAAAGCATTGTCATGTTCTGACTGTGGAAAATGTTTTACTGAGAAATCAAGTCTTAGTAGACATCAGAAAATTCATTCACGACAGAAAGCATTTTCATGTTCTGACTGTGGGAAATGTTTTACTGAGAAATCAAAACTTAGTAGACATCAGAAAATTCATTCAGGAGAGAAAGCGTTTTTATGTTCTAATTGTGGGAAATGTTTTACGGAGAAAGCAAATCTTATTAAGCATGAGAAAATTCATACAGGAGAGAAAGCATTTTCATGTTCTAATTGTGGGAAATGTTTTACTGAGAAATCAACTCTTGTTAAGCATCAGAAAATTCATACAGGGGAGAAAGCATATTTATGTTCTGAATGTGGGAAATGTTTTGCTCAGAAGCCACATCTGATTTCACATCAGAAAAGTCATACAGGAGAAAAAGCATTTTCATGTTTTGAATGTAAGAAATGTTTTACTAGGAAAGACCATCTTATTACGCATCAGATAACTCATACAGGAGAGAAACCATTTTCATGTTCTGAATGTGGGAAATGTTTTACTCAGAAATCAACTCTTAATAAGCATAAGAAAATTCATACAGGTGAAAAAGGATTTATGTGTTCTCAATGTGGGAAATGTTATTCTCTGAAAACAGATCTTAATAATCATGAGAAAATTCATATTAAAAGAAATCTGGAAGATCAGAGCATGACTTCTTAAAAGGACAGTGTACACTTATAATCCCCCCTCATGTAATGTTTTCCCAATTATCCATTTTACCTACTTGAGTGTTTTAAATTTTGTACAAATAGCTTTTATCCTTTTTCTTGTTTGAAATAGATGATTTTGCCTATTGTTTCCCCACCTATCCTAAACATTTCTGAACTTAAAGGTACAGTGTACACCAATTTTCATATAACAGCATGTAATAGACACTACTATAAAGAATAATATTCACAGATACTGATATAAAAATCCAGTATAAAACTGTTTGAAAACTTAAAAGCTCCCAGTTTAGCTCTGTTGAAAAGGTTAGCTGGAACACCCACTGAAAGTGGTTGTATATCAACAAGAGAAGACACTCCCCCCCTTCCTCTGCATATGAAAAGACTCTTCACACAAACAGGAGCAAGATGGAGTAGGTATACATCAGTATACTTCTAAAAGGTTGGGCTTGGTTAGGAGTCTGAAAGTCAGCACAATGTTATTTAAAAATAAGCAAAACTATACTTTCCATCTTAATGGGAGGAGAGTCTACTGCTTCATTCATTACTTGTGGGACTTAAGAACCTGGCCACCAGGAGGAGGCGGCAAAGACACCCCAGCCAAAGTCTTAAATACCTTCCAAAGTCCCCTCATCCCCCAGTCATTCTTTGCCTTTCATCACAGGAGGTTGGCAGAGACGTTTTGGAAGATTCGGAGTAGTCTGTTATGGAGGGTAGTACTCTTCGAAATGGGACTGGAGTTTTAAGTAGTCCTATCAGCCTCTCAATGAGAGCATGGGTGAAAATTAAAGTCCGGCGATGCAGGGAGAGTCTTTCTGCGAAACCATCCCGACTCAGATTAACAGCTCCTTAAGCAATCAACGTTGACGAGTTTGCTGTCTGCTTTGTGCACTCAAGTTCATGTCAGGAGTGAGGCTACTAACCTGTCACACTTGAAGGGCCGTGTTCCTGTTCCACGGTATAGATTCTGGTAAGATTGTTTCATTTATACACATATGATAGCGCAAGAAGACACAGGTCACAGTGTGTCTCCTTTTATCTGTATAGAATCCAGGGTTAATATTCCTGGAAAGGGGGGATTATTGAACGGGGGGGGACTGATGCATAATATCTTTATTGTGTTTGGTGCTGCGTCATGTGTGAGATGAGGCTCTAGCAATGTAGAACAGTCAGGTGTAGATCGGAGCGGCCTTTTTTGGCGCGTTTTCTCTATAGTGCAGGGGCAGTCCTGTATGGCACTCCATGTGACCGGGTGTGGCCTCTTCAACTTCCTTTTTCCTGATCGGCAATTGCAGGAGACGTAACAGTTTCTTTGTGGTCCGGGTCATTGGAGGTAATGAGTTCCCCGGCCATTGGTTTATAAAGGTGCCTTTTAATCTATCTAGTCCGTATTAAAGGTGCAAGCTATGGAGGACTCTGATATGTTAGAGGATATCCCCTCTTTAATTAAATCTAATACCTTTGTTTATTGTGAGGAGGTGCAGGTTGATCCGCATGCTCAACTTTGTTCCACATGCTTTGATAAGATTGCAATATCTAAGAAGAATAAGATATTTAGCACTACTGAGCCGTCCACTGTCCCGCGAGGTGCGTTCCCTACATTCATCTCCGATCACACATGCAACTTCCCAGGGCCAGACTGATCCTTCTGCCGGAGGGGCCTCTTGGCTGCAGATTTTGCTGACCCAGCTGCAAACAGTGGTTTCTGCAGCCCAAGCAATGGGAAAGACACAGCCTTCCGTCCCAGTGGTCATCTACTCCGTTGGATGTCTCTGATTATTCGCTGATGAGGATGCCTCCGACTCTTCGGAGGGCACTCTCTCTGAGACGGAATCAGCGTCTTTTAGACCTCTGGCTGCAGGGGAGCTAGATTTTAAGTTTAAGATGGAGCATTTGTGCTTTTTACTGAAAGAAGTGCTTGCTACGTTGGAGGTTCTGGAGCAGAAACTTCCGGAAGAACCATCGATCACTAAGCTAGATAGGGTTTACAAGGACAGGGTGGTGCCTCAGACCTTCCCAGTTCCTGTGAAGATGGCTACTATTATTAAGAATGAGTGAGAGAAACTGGGCTCGTCCTTTTATCCCTGTACATCTTTTAAAAAGCTGTTCCCTGTTCCGGACTCTCAGCTTGAGCTATGGGGGGGGGCATTCCTAAGGTGGATGGAGATATCTCAACGCTCGTGAAACGAACGACTATTCTCCTTAAGGATAGCTCGTATTTCAAAGAGCCCATGGATAAAAAATTAGAATCCATGTTGAGGTAGATCTTTCAACTCACGGGGTGGGAGCGGGTACCTACTGGTGTGACGCACTGTCGGCTATGGTCGAGGTGGAGCCTGCCCTCGAGGAGATACAGGAAAAGATTAAGGCCTTAAGGGTAGCTAATTCTTTTTTCTTTCATGTAATTAGCAAGAGTCCATGAGCTAGTGACGTATGGGATATACATTCCTACCAGGAGGGGCAAAGTTTCCCAAACCTCAAAATGCCTATAAATACACCCCTCACCACACCCACAAATCAGTTTTACAAACTTTGCCTCCCGTGGAGGTGGTGAAGTAAGTTTGTGCTAGATTCTACGTTGATATGCGCTCTGCAGCAGGTTGGAGCCCGGTTTTCCTCTCAGCGTGCAGTGAATGTCAGAGGGATGTGAAGAGAGTATTGCCTATTTGAATTCAATGATCTCCTTCTACGGGGTCTATTTCATAGGTTCTCTGTTATCGGTCGTAGAGATTCATCTCTTACCTCCCTTTTCAGATCGACGATATACTCTTATATATACCATTACCTCTACTGATTCTCGTTTCAGTACTGGTTTGGCTTTCTACTACATGTAGATGAGTGTCCTGGGGTAAGTAAGTCTTATTTTTGTGACACTCTAAGCTATGGTTGGGCACTTTTATATAAAGTTCTAAATATTTGTGTTTAAACCTTTATTTGCCTTGATTCAGGATGTTCAATATTCCTTATTTCAGACAGTCAGTTTCATTATTTGGGATAATGCATTTGAATAATCATTTTTTTCTTACCTTAAAATTTGACTTTTTCCCTGTGGGCTGTTAGAGCCGTAGGGCTCTGTCGTTGAAGTTGTGGTCTGCGGACATGACTTCCAAGTCTAGATTACTATCCCTTCCTTTTCAGGGGAAAGTCCTTTTTGGCCCAGGGTTGAACTTCATCATATCCACAGTTATGGGAGGCAAGGGTGCTTTCCTTCTGCATGATAAGAAAAATAAGCCTAAGGGTTCTACTTTTCGTACCTTTCATTCGGACAAGTCGCAATGCCAGCAGCCGGCTGCGAAGACTGAGCAGTCCAAGGGATCTTGGAAACCAGCTTACTTTTGGAACAAATCCAAGCAGAGCAAGAAGCCTGCCGAGACAAAGTCGGCATGAAGGGGCGTCCCCGATTTGTCTCTGGGTCATGTAGGGGCAGACTATCTCTGTTCGCAGAGGCTTGGATGCGAGTCGTACAGGATGCTTCGGTTCTGGCGGTTATCACCCAGGGTTACAGGATAGGGTTCAAGACTCATCCGCCCAGGGGCAGATTCCTCCTGTCAAACCTATCCTCAAGACCAGAGAAGAGAGACGCCTTCCTAGAGTGCTTGAGGGATCTCTCCTCTCTCGGAGTAATCGTTCCAGTACCCCTAGCAGAAAGGGGTCTAGGGTACTATTCAAACCTTTTCGTGGCCCCAAAGAAGGAGGGCATGTTCTGCCCAATTCTGGACCTAAAGTGCCTAAACAAGTTTCTGTCAGTTCCATCATTCAATATGGAGACTATCAGATCGATTCTACACCTAGTTCAAGAGGGGCAATGTATGACGACAATAGACTTGAAGGATAATTACCTTCACATGCCAATCCACAAGGACCACTTCAGGTTCCTAAGATTCGCTTTTCTGGACCAACACTTCCAGTTTATGGCCCTACCATTGAGTCTGGCGACTGCGGTAGCGAGAGCCAGAGGCATTGCGGTGGCTCCTTATCTGGACGATATCCTGGTTCAGGCTTCGTCCTGCAGTCTTGCGGAGGACCACTCGAGGACCCTTCTCCTTCGATCCCATGGATGGAAGAGAAACAGGGTGGCGTTCCTGGGTACGATACTATAATAGATTCAATATCTATGAAGATATTCTTGACAGATCGTCAGAACGTTCCAAGATTGCATCCAGTTGTCTTATCCTTCAGACCTCCTCAAGGCCATCTGTGGTCAGGTGTATGGAGGTGATCGGGCTCATGGTTTCCAGCATAGATGTCATTCCTTTCGCCAGGTTCCATCTAAGACCTCTGCAGTTATGCATGTTGAGACAATGGAACAGTGATCACTCAGGTCTATCCCAGCAGATCTCTCTGGACAATTGAGGAAATCCCTCTCTTGGTGGGTCTGTCCGGGACAGCCTTCTTAAGACCATCCTGAGAGATTGTGACCACAGATGCAAGTCTATCAGGATGGGGAGCTGTTTGGGGCACCAGAAAGGCACAGGGCAAGTGGACTCAAGAGGAGTCGACCCACCAATAAATATCTTGGAACTACAAGCAATATTCCTCGCTCTGAGGGCTTGGCCCCTCTTGGGGTCGTCTCATTTCATCAGATTCCAGTCGGACAACATGACCTCGGTGGCGTACATAAACCATCGGGGGAATCAGAAGCTCCCTAGCCATGAGGGAGGTGTCTCGGATTCTGGAATGGACAGAGACCCACAACTGCTTGCTCTCAGCGATCCACATTCCGGGTGTGGACAACTGGAAACTGTATTTCCTCAGCAGACAATCGTTTTATCCGGGAGAATGGGCTCTCCATCCCAAGGTGTTTGCGGAGCTCTGAAACAGATGGGGGACGCCGGAGATAGATCTCAGATTCAAGCTACCCAGATACGGGTCGCGGTCCAGGGATCCCCAGGCAGAGCTGATAGATGCCTTAGCGGTACCTTGGGAGTTCAACCTAATTTAAATGTTTCACCCGTTGCCACTTCTTCCTCGAGTGGTGGCCTTAATCAAACAGGAGCAAGCTTCGACCATTCTGATTGCTCCGTTGTGGCCACGGAGAACGTGGTTTGCTGATCCGGTGGGAATGTTGTCGTCTTCTCCATGGCGGTTTCCCTGTCGCAGAGATCTGCTGGTTCAGGGTCCTTTTCTCCACCAAAATCTCGATTCTCTGAGATTGACTGCCTAGTCTTGTTCAAGAGAGGGTTCTCGGAAAGAGTGATTGATACTCTCATTCAGGCCAGGAAACCGGTCACTCATCGCATCTATCATAGGGTGTGGAGGACCTATTTATCCTGGTGTGAGGAACATGGATATCCCTGGCACAAGGTTAGGGTATCTAGGATTCTGGCTTTTGTCCAAGATGGTCTGGATAAGGGTCTTGCCGCAAGTTCCTTAAAGGGACAGATTTCGGTCATTATCGGTTCTGTTGCACAAGATGCTAGCGGAGCTTCCTGATATTCAGTCCTTTGCTCAGGCTCTGTCTAGAATCAGACCGGTATTTAGATCTTCTGCTCCTCCATTGAGCTTAAATTTGGTTCTTAAGATTTTGCAGAGGGCTCCGTTTGAGCCTCTGCATGTGCTTGACATTAAGATCCTTTCTTGGAAGGTTCTATTCCTTCTGGCTATTGCTTCGGCTCGCAGAGTCTTTGAGTTAGCGGCCTTGCAATGTGAGCCCTCTTACCTGGTTTTTCACGCTGATAAGGCTGTGCTTCGCACTGGGTTGGGTTTTCTTCCCAAGGTGGTGTCAGATCGTAACATCAATCAGGAAATAGTAGTTCCTTCCTTGTGTCCTAACCCTTCTTTGTCTAAGGAAAGGTTACTTCATAACTTGTTCGAGCCTTGAAGTTTTATCTTCAGGCTACGAAGGATTTCAGACAGACTTCGTCTTTATTTGTCGTGTATTCACCTCTCTGTCTTTTTGGTTGAGGAGCGTTATACGTTTGGCCTACGAGACAGTGGGACATAAGCCTCAGAGGATTACGGCTCACTCAACTAGAGCTGTGGCCTCTTCTTGGGCCTTTAAGAATTTTACAAATTCAGTGTTTTTGCTTCGGCGGAAGCTGTTTTTCGGAGAAAGGTTCTGCAGGCTGTGCTGCCCTAAGTATAGGGTCCGCCTCCTTTTACCCTCCCGTTTTTGTTCATTTAGTGTCCTCTAGAGTTTGGATATTTGTTCCCACAAGTAATGAATGAAGCAGTGGACTCTTCTCCCATTAAGATGGAAAACATAAATTATGCTTACCTGATAATTTAATTTCCATCTGTGGGAGGAGAGTCCACTGCTCCCGCCCATTTCTCCGGTGGGCGGACCTAAATTTAATTTTATCTTCTGGCACCTTTTATACCCTGATATTTCTCCTACTGTTCCTTGTTCCCTTGGCAGAATGACTGGGGGATGAGGGGAGTGGGGGAGGTATTTAAGCCTTTGGCTGGGGTGTCTTTGCCTCCTCCTGGTGGCCAGGTTCTTAATTCCCACAAGTAATGAATGAAGCATTGGACTCTCCTCCGACAGATGAAAATTAAATTATCAGGTAAGCATAATTTATGGGGGTTTAAAAAAAAAATTAAAAAATGTTTATGCTCAATGGATAATCTACAAAACATTTATGCAAAGAAAAAACTAGGGTATAATGTCCCTCTAAGATCTGGTTACAAAAAAAAAAACATGTAAACAAAAAAAGGTTTAGATAAAATAATGCCCTCAGTTTGTGTCTATGATAGCGACATATTAAAAATGTTAATTCTTCATTGTTTTCTTTAAGTACTGGCCTTTGGGTAAACAGTAAAAAAAAGATAAGGAGGTTTGCTTTCCCTGCTAACTCAACCCATTTTATGGGGTTGTGGTTTTAATTAGCAGAAGCAGACAATTTATGTATAAAATTATAACTAAAAGTGCAATTTCCCATACATTTTAACGCTTCAGCTGGTATGACAAGTCATTGTAAATATGTTAAGCAGAAACCAATTTTACAGTACACTGTCCCTTAAAGTGCCATAAAACATTTTGAGTTAAGTACATATTATAAAAGGGTGAACTGAGGTAAAACAGTATGTAAAAAAGTGTAAAAAAAAATCTTATAAGTATTTTAATAAAATTTCCAAAAATCTGCAAAATTAATTGTTGTCAAGTGTAGTCTGCAACACCCACCCCCTTATCAGTGTCCTACTCCAAACTTTTGTGGTATCATGTAACAAAGTGTGCATGTGAGAATAATTATTTATGCAAGTAAGGGGGGTTGAGGAGGTACAGCAGGTACTGCTATTGTTTGTTGCCAAGAGACTTGCTCATTTCCATGCGAATAATGTCACATGCTTTGTAAAAGTTTCAGCATTGTACTGTGCACTGCATTAGTCAGGTGTCCTGTGACTGCCCCTACCAGGCACAAGTGCATTCTTCAGAAGCTATTGCCTGGATTGCACCGTCCATATATGGAAATGCCCAGGTGGGAGCTTGCTGCAAACAAAACTATGCCTGAATTAAAGGGGTTAATGGGTGTTAAAACAAAAAACGTTTTGCAGGTAATCTTTGACTGCATTATATATTTAGAAACTTATGTTTGTTCATACTGTTTTATGTCCCATTAAATGTCTAGAGTGCTGATGAAGACTAAATGGTGTTCACTGGAGATGCATAGTTAATGCTGTTTGAGTCCCCCTCTGCTTCTCAAGTGGTTACAAGGTGACCTAGGCCCCCGATGACCAAAAGTGCCACAAGGCACCGAGATATTAAAAACGGATCCGTTTCTATGTTGAGAAAGCCGACAAAATATTTAAAAGGGCTGATAGTACTGTTTAAAGGCAACATCACCGAGAGGGGTTTTACCATACATTTCAGCGGATGTCAATGCTGATCTGATACCAGCGGTATATTCAAAGCAGCATCACCACCTACATCGAAGATGTCAACAGAACTCAACCCCTGTTCTTACAGTACATTAGTGAATTAAACATCAATAATACACTTATAGGTGCAGGGGGATTGTGGTTATGATAGATGTACATACATATTAAATAACTATACTTTACAATACATATACATTAAAAATGTAAGTGTGATTGTACTATTCTTCTATTGTGTCCTTTGGTGTTTATTTGTATCATAATATTGTGAAATATGAATATTGCGATCAGGAATGTGCATCCTCAATATAATGTTAATATGAATATTGAGGATGCGCAATCTTAAAATAAATAAAAATGCACGCCTAAGGACGCAATAAAAGAGTAGTACAATCAAGTTTACATACACTATATTATACAATACATATACACATTGCACAACAAGGTTCAGCTCACTTTTTTAGAATATATCAACTGACTTACAGATTGCAAACCCAAACATGCAATTTCTTGTTGGCCTGATGATGTTTTGTATGTTTGTTATTCCTGTGGTGATCCAGGGTCCCTATGTAGGTTTGAATAGACAAATGATCACCTGGTGTAAATAAAATGTGCATTTATTTGAGAAGAGATTTAAATTTATATAAATATACCAAAAGTCTATTCATATATTGATAAACCCTTATTTAAAATGTAGGCACTGTATTATAGTCAGGTGATCACTGAGGTAACTGGCTGAAATTTAAATTGACCAGGTGAACAGGGTGAGCCCCTACATTAACATCAAAAGTGCAAGAGACTTCCAAAACCCCTTGTCTAGATTAGGATACCCCCCTAGCTGCATAAAATGCATTGTGCTGAAACAACAAAAAATATTTTCTTTCCTAAGATATGGTGAGTCCACTGCGTCATCAAATACTGTTGGGAATATCACTCCTGGCCAGCAGGAGGAGGCAAAGAGCACCACAGCAAAGCTGTTAAGTATCACTTACCTTCCCACAAACCCCAGTCATTCTCTTTGCCTTTGTCCATGGAGGAGGTAAAGTTTTAGTGTCTGAGGAAATTCGATTTCTTTTACTTCAAGCAAGATTTTTTTTTCTTTTTCAAAAGAGCTTTATTGAATACAACAGATTACAGAAAAATAATGCATAATTGAATACATACATTTGTATTGCAAGGACATGGTTACAACTGATACCTATGAGAGAAGGAAGTGCCTACAAGTTTCCGGCACTCCATGCAGTCCGCAGTTTTAATTCCAGTCTCTGCAAGCCTGTTTGTCTTGCTGTATATAACTATAGGGGATGGCTTCAGAGAAAGCCATCTGTCCTTATGTACATATTCAGTGCTAAACTCGTCAACAAAGCTCTACATTTTTCAAGGGATTTTACATGTTATCCTGTCGTTGTCCATTATCATCATGGTTATATGGTACCATATAAAAGTGGTACAAAACAACAGGGGTGAAAGCTTAATTAAAAGTATAACATGTGTCTCCACTAATAAAGGGCAAGGGTACAGTACATCATTAGCTTCAGATACTATTGTTAGGTTTTGGCATGGTTACAATTTGCCAATTTGTATTTATTTAATTTCCATATTCACATAACTAGCGGGAGTGAGAAAGGGGAGAAAGAAAAAATAAAAAAATTAAAAAAGGGGGAGGAGGAAAAGATAGTAAAAGTAGAAGAATAGGGGAAAAGGGACTACATGGGGAAAGGGAGCAAATTGCAAGGTACAGGTCTCATTTCGCATCAGCTCATCCTTAACAGATAGTGCCACCCTTCACCTAGGACCCCCCCCACATCTGGAGCATGAGCTCATATATGTCCAGTTTAGCTATTTGGGCATAATGATATCTTTCAAGTGTTAGGAGATTCTGTATTTTTTTTTTCCATTCTATGAGTGTAGGGGTTTGGGACAACTTCCAGTGCAGTGGTATCGGGTTTTTCGCGCCAATTAATATCGGCAGTAGGAGGGATTTTTTTTTATCGGATCTCGGAGTTTAAGGGGGTTTAAGGTGAAAGAGCAGGGTCTCTGGAGCTTTCCCGCATCTCCTCCCAAACTGAGGACCAGTAGTTATCCAATAGAGGGCAATCCCACCAAATATGTACCATGGTGCCCAGCTCTCCACAACCCCTCCAGCATCTATCTGTGGTATTTGGGTATATAGTTTTAAGACGCGATGGTGTAAGATATCAACAGCTCATGTGTTTGTATTGGGTCTCCTTGTGTGCACCGACGCGGTCTTAATGGTTAGAAACATCCTATGCCATTCTTCTGCTGAAAATTCTATCCCTAACTCCTTATGCCACATTCTAGTGTAATTTGGGAGCACACATCCCCCAGGCACAAGAAGAAGTTTATACAGGGAGAGATGAAAATCCCTGGAAGCCAATTTCTGTGTGCAAAGTTGCTCAAATGGCATGAGCTTTCTCAGTAGATGATGTTTGTGTCTATGAGTAATGTAATGACATATTTGTAGGTAGGCAAACCAAGGGATAGGAAAATCAGGAAAGCCCCTCTACATCTCCTCTCGTGTCTTCACCCTCCTATCTATTGTATAACAGCTTATGTGATTGTTTTGTAGTAAGGTCTGTGCGGAAGTCTTTTTTTTTTTTATTGAGGTTCTTTTCAAAACAAACAATCAATAATTGTCAATGCATAATACCAAATAAAATAAATTATTACAGAGCAGGTAGCTAGAACACAGCAGATAAGTAAACAATATACATATTACCCACTCATTGCATGTAGTAAGTACTGCTCAAACAGTATACCCACCGTGACATTTAATCGGCCACTCTTGGACCACAAATTTACTATAAACCAAACAAGATGTGGGTAAACATTAATGTGAGAGGGCCACTCATGGACCCTAATTGAAGAACCTCTATTTTGTGTTTTTCTTCAGATCTGACATACTATGTAACTGGTAACTGTGTAAAAACTTTAATGTTTCTGTATATTTATTAAATAGAGGAAAAAATTAGATTTACTTTCTAGAAGAATGGATTTACCATAGAAGTCTAGGGCATGGGGACATGACTAAAGCCATACTATACTCTTACAACAAAACAATTGCCTAAGGTCATAGGGAAGTGCACATTTGCTAAAACATGGGGAGTTAGAGTCCTGGATAGAACTCATTGCAAGGGCACAATGTTAATAAGTAGGTCTTAAGAGACAAATACTGTAGGTTATAAGCCAATAGTTCTCAAGGGGATGTTTTGGCTGATAAAGCAATATGACTCATATCCTTACCCAAGCAGACCATTATAAGTCATAAAATGTAATGTAATCTAATGTAGACTTGACTTTATTAATGGGAGTATCAAACAAAGAAGAAGTTAAGGGATACTTTACATTGCACTTGTATCTTATTCTGGAAATGAATGGTAGCTTCTTGCCTAGGTGCATTAATAGAGCAGTCATGTTAAGCAGAAATCCAGATATGAAACACCCACCTATTTCCCAATACAGAGAGATAGGATCTCGCTAACCTGGCCGTAGACAGCGAGACCCCAAGACATGCTAATGGAAGACTAGAAGCAAGAATTCTTAGGTGTAACTATGGGAGTATTACTAAGGAGTAACATTAGCAAAATTAGTACTGCTAGTTGGGAGAGAATAAATATATTTGTCCTTAGTTTCTGTAGGATACTGCCTCACCAGGCGATAATGTTAGATTGCTACTCTATCCCTCCCATCAAACCTCAGCCTAATAGGAGCTACAGGAATATAACTAGGGATTAGTTAGGATGGGTACATTTCCAAGTGTCACCTGTAGAAATATATTAATTAAACAATAAATAAGCATTCAGTTTCTGTTGCTATAGCCAATAGACTGCTTCAAAAGGAGTATTTTCAGATTTCTGCCCTGACTGCTGTATGGTATCCCAAATTAGTAAAGACAATGCCGCTATAGTGGATGTAAACAGCGAAACACATAAAGGATAGCTGATTGCCATACATTAAAAATGCTAAAAACATGTTTAACCTGCCGGTATACATTTAGATAAGCATTCACCCTGTAGTGTAATAAGTAACAATCGTCCAGATGTTTAAGAAATAGCTTCACTAAGGAGTCATTTTCATCTAGAAGCTATGATCATAATAGGCACCCACAGAGTATTGTGAAAACTACTTTATCCAGACTTTAGTGCTAGGTACAGAGAGAATAAACTCGCCATCCCGCTTGCAAATATCAGAACACATTAGATACAACCCAACAATGCAAAATATTTTGTAACAATGAGTGTAAAGTCACAAATAGAATCCAATTAATGTTTATGGAAGTCTGTACCGTCTTGAGCGTTCATTCATGTAGGAAACTGTATAGATTTAATGCTCCCCACCTTAAACTAGAGAATCCATATACCAAGCATCTGCAAACTTGATATGCAAGACCCCATATATTTGGCCACCAACTGATGTCTCCCACAGATCTGGGTCTGGAACAAGATGTGACCGTGACCGGAGTTTCGATCGCAATGAGGGGCCTCCTGTCACTGCCCTGTGGTGACACTTCTGATTGCGGTAGTATAGTGACCGGTTGAGTGGTAATGTGCCTATCTCTGTGTCCATTCACATAGTAATAGTCCATATCTGTCCCGGGATCCGAATTCGGGACAGGAGGAGAATGAGTATGCGTGGGTAAGGATGCTGCAGCGATTTCCATTTTGCTGTCTGAACCGCTTGTTGCGCTTGTTTTGTGTGTAGGGCAATTGCTTGTGAGGGGGACACCAGGATGCCATGCTGTGACCAGTCCCTCGGTCCTGTCGACAGACTCAAGTGAGGTGTGCTCTGTATTACCAGCGTGAAGGCTCCATGCCAGGTTACCGTTGCTACCCCATGCTGTGTCCAGTGTACACATGAGACGTAGGAAATGTTCATCTAGGAGGACCTTTAGTTGGTAGTGCAAGTTGACATAGTTAGACTCCATCCGGTAAGTGGAGGTGTGGATTCCTCTCAAGGTATTTGAGGTACTTGGCATTCAGCACTATGTGCTGCGTAATGACAGGGCCCAAATAGGCCCCGCCGGGGGGTATATTGATGGCCTCAACCTTAAAGTTCACTCCGGGAGCTCACAGTTGGCTCTGTCACAGCAATTTTGGGCTCAGCTGATGCAGGAGCGTTAATGTTTCAGGGATCAGGGCATGAAGCAGACAAATGAGCCGACTAAGCTATTATATTAATCAAAAGTAGTTAGAGCACTGGAGCAGGATGGTATTGTGCGACCTGTCATGGCCACCGCCCGGAAGTTCCCCCTGCGGAAGTCTTTTTAAGTTGAAATGAGAGCTCTGGGTTATCATATACAGGTGTCAATGGGGAATATACTGTTGAAATATGTGAGTCAGTCTGTAGTGTCCATTGAACATTTCTTCCAATAATGGGAAATGTGTGAGGTCTACATGTCTATACCGCTTCTGTGTCCACATAAGGGACGTCAGATTCCTGGTATGCAAAATGCCCCTATCTAGAGATATCCAGATTTTTTGGTCGCTACCCTGGCACCACTCCACCACTCTCTGAAGTAAGATGGCTCTTCAATATAATAGAAGGTTTGGCAAACCTAGTCCTCCCTCATCTCTAGGCAGATACATGGTTCTCTTGTTCAAGCAAGATTTTTAACTAGTTTAGAAAGCCGGAAAAGGTTTACTCTGATTTTTTCCTTTTCAAAGTTTGGGTCTAGCCGTACTCCACGTTAGTCTCTTCAGTAGGGCAGTGGTGACTTTAAAGCAGTTAGGAACTTGTGAGGTGGGCCTCACTGCATTTTCCTTGTATAGAAAGCCAGAGTAGGTTTACTCTGTTCTTTCTTTTTCCACAGGTCTCTGTAAGGAGTGGCTTCCTTTCATACCGGGTGAGCTGTCCTCCTGCCGGACAGCTAGATGTGCAGGTAAGTGCCTTTTTGTCTTCTGGGGCTAGGAGGCTGGCACTGAAGGGGTTAACCTTAACTCTGCAACTACTGGGGACTAGAATCCTTATATAAGGATCATTGATGGCAGGGAGCAGGGACTATGTTATGTGAAGTGAGACAGGGGTTATTCTCCTTTATGGAAATAAGGAGTTATCCCATAGTTTAATTGCTTTTTCCTGCACAATAAACACCCAAATTTTTACAAGGACCTGTTAATGGTCAAAACAATTTCCATATGTCCGAGATGGACTTGTTAATTGTCCAGATAGAGTTTGTAGAATGAGGTGTTTGGGGGTATTTGCGTCGCATATTGCGATCCTAAGCCGTTGTGGCTAACTGCTACACAAAGTGGCTTCATTTTACTTTGTTTATTTCTGGCTTTGCAGCACGCACTGAGAGTAGTGGCGCAGCTTCAAAGTCCAGTCACAAGATGTAGTGTTGCGCACTTAGAAGTCGGACCGATTGCAACTGCTTTCTTTTCAGAATCCTTGCCGTTTATTCGCAAAAGCAGTACTGAGCAGAAGAGGGCAGGTAGGCACCTCAGTCGTTGACTGAGGTGTAGAGGTGTTGCGCGAGGGGATTTTAAAATTTGAGTTAAGGGACAAAAATTGGTAGTTTGAATCTCTACTAGATCAGGAAGCCTTAACTTAATTTTTTTGTGGAAGCGGTTGTCACTGATAGTTTTACCGCATCCTATTTAAAGAGACAGTACCCTAAAATTAATAAGTTAATAAATCAATAAAAATTCATTTTTGATAAAAGGTTTTTCTTTCATGTAATTGGCAAGAGTCCATGAGCTAGTGACGTATGGGATATACAATCCTACCAGGAGGGGCAAAGTTTCCCAAACCTCAAAATGCCTATAAATACACTCCTCACCACACCCACAATTCAGTTTGACAAACTTTGCCTCCTATGGAGGTGGTGAAGTAAGTTTGTGCTAAGATTTCTACGTTGACATGCGCTTCTCAGCATTTTGAAGCCAGATTCCTCTCAGAGTACAGTGAATGTCAGAGGGATGTGAAGGGAGTATCACCTATTGAATGCAATGGTTTTCCTCACAGGAGATCTATTTCATAGGTTCTCTGTTATCGGTCGTAGAGATTCATCTCCTACCTCCCTTTTCAGATCGACGATATACTCTCATGTACCATTACCTCTACTGATAATTGTTTCAGTACTGATTTGGCTATCTGCTATATGTGGATGTATGTATTTCGGTAAGTATGTTTTTATTACTTAAGACACCTCAGCTAAGGTTTGGCACTTTATGCATTAATATAAAGTTCTAAATATATGTATTGTACTTATATTTGCCATGAGTCAGGTTCATGTATTTCCTTTTGCAGATTGTCAGTTTCATATTTGGGGAAAGTAAATTTTAAGAAATGTTTTTCTTACCTGGGGTTTAGCCTTTTTTCAATTGACTACATTTTCAAATTGTGGGCTGGATTAGGCTCGCGGGTACGCAAAATGCTACACTTTATTGCGTCATTCTTGGTGCAAGAATTTTTTGGCGAGAAAGGCACATCCGTTGATGCAAGTTCGTCATTTCCAGCGTCATAGTTGACGCCGAGTTCTTCACACAGGGTGCGTCATTAGTGACGCGAGTGCATCATTTCCGGACATGGTTGGTGCCAAAAAAATTTCAGTTACTTTGTGGGTCATACTTGGCGCCAAATTTTTTTCATTATTTATTACCCCATTGCTATTTGCCTCTTGCCTTTTTCTTTGTCAGAGGGCTATGCTATTTGCATTTTTTCCCATTCCTGAAACTGTTATATAAGGAAATTGATAATTTTGCTTTATATGTTGTTTTTTCTTTTAAATTTTGCAAGATGTCTCAATCTGATCCTGTCTCAGAAGTATCTGTTGGAACTTTGCTGCCTGACATTGGTTCTACTAAAGCGAAGTGCATTTGTTGTAAAAATGTGGAGATTATATCTCCGGATGTCATTTGTATTAGTTGTCATAATAAACTTTTACATGCAGACAATGTGTCCATCAGTAATAGTACATTGCCAGTTGCAGTTCCTTCAACTTCTAATGTACATGATATACATATGAATTTTAAAGAATTTGTTACTGATTCTATTCAGAAGGCTTTGTCTGCATTTCCGCCTTCTAATAAACGTAAAAGGTCTTTTAAAACTTCTCATAAAGTTGATGAAATTTCAAATGACCGACAACATAATGAATTATCCTCCTCTGATGAGGATCTATCTGATTCAGAAGATCCTTCCTCAGATATTGACACTGACAAATCTACTTATTTATTTAAAATGGAGTATATTCGTTCTTTGTTAAAAGAAGTGTTAATTACTTTGGATATTGAGGAAGTTAGTCCTCTTGATATTAAAACTAGTAAATGTTTAAATTCTGTTTTTAAACCTCCTGTGGTTACTCCAGAGGTTTTCCTTATTCCTGATGTTATTTCTGATATGATTTCTAAGGAATGGAATAAACCGGGTACTCCTTTTAATCCTTCTTCAAGGTTTAAAAAATTGTATCCTTTACCAGCTATTTCAATAGAGTTTTGGGAAAAGATCCCCAAAGTTGATGGGGCTATTTCTACTCTTGTTAAACGTACCACTATTCCTATGGAAGATAGTACTTCTTTTAAAGATCCTTTAGATAGGAAACTTGAATCTTATCTAAGGAAAGCCTATTTATATTCAGGTCATCTTCTTAGGCCAGCAATTTCTTTGGCTGATGTTGCAGCTGCATCAACTTTTTGGTTGGAGAATTTAGCGCAACAAGAATTGGATTCTGACTTATCTAACATTGTTCGCTTACTGCAACATGCTAATCATTTTATTTGTGATGCTATTTTTGATATTATTAAAATTGATGTTCGATCCATGTCTTTAGCTATTTTAGCTAGAAGAGCTTTGTGGCTTAAATCTTGGAATGCTGATATGACATCTAAGTCTAGATTACTATCTCTTTCTTTCCAAGGTAATAATTTATTTGGTTCTCAGTTGGATTCTATTATTTCAACTGTTACTGGGGGAAGGGAGTTTTTTTGCCTCAGGATAAAAAACCTAAGGGTAAATCTAGGGCTTCTGATCATTTTCGTTCCTTTCGTCAAAATAAGGAACAAAAACCTAATCCTTCCCCCAAGCAATCTGTTTCCAATTGGAAGCCTTCCTCAAATTGGAATAAATCCAAGCCTTTTAAGAAACTAAAGTCAGCCCCTAAGTCCGCATGAAGGTGCGGCCCTCATTCCAGCACAGCTGGTAGGGGGCAAATTAAGGATTTTCAATGATGTTTGGATAAATTCTGTCCAAAATCAATGGATTCAGAGCATTGTCTCTCAGGGGTACCGAATAGGATTCAGAGTAAGACCTCCCGTGAGAAGATTTTTTCTCTCACGCATCCCAGTAAATCCAGTAAAATCTCAGGCTTTCCTGAAGTGTTTTTCAGACCTGGAGGTTTCAGGGGTAATCATGCCAGTTCCTTTTCAGGAACAAGGTCTGGGGTTTTATTCAAATCTATTCATTGTCCCAAAGAAAGAAAATTCATTCAGACAAGTTCTGGATCTGAAAATTTTGAATCATTATGTAAGAGTACCAACTTTCAAGATGGTGACTATAAGGACTATTCTGCCTTTTGTTCAGCAAGGACATTATATGTCCACAATAGACTTGCAGGATGCGTACCTTCATATTCCGATTCATCCAGAACATTATCAGTTACTGAGATTCACTTTTATAGACAAGCATTACTAATTTGTTGCTCTTCCATTTGGCCTAGCAACAGCTCCAAGAATCTTTTCAAAGGTTCTTGGTGCCCTACTCTCTGTAATCAGAGAACGGGGTATTGCAGTGTTTCCTTATTTGGACGATATCTTGGACGATATCATGGACGATATTTGGACGATATCATGCAAATCAACTAGTGTTGTTTCTTCAAAAACATGGTTGGAGGATCAATTTACTAAAAAGTTTCTTGATTCCTCAGACAAGGGTTTCCTTTTTAGGCTTCCAGATAGATTCAGTGTCCATGACTCTGACTCTAACAGATAAAAGACGTTTGAAGGTGCCGACAGGCTGCAACCAATTTTAGTCTCAGTCATTCCCTTCAGTGGCTATGTGCATGAAAGTTTTAGATCTCATGACTGCAGCATTGAACGCGATTCCCTTTGCTCGTTTTCACATGCAACCTCTCCAGCTTTGTATGCTGAATCAATGGTGCCGGGATTATACAAAGATATCACAATTAATATCTTTAAATCCCAATGTTCGACACTCTCTGACGTGGTGGTTAAATCACCAGCGTTTAGTTCAAGGGGCCTCTTTTGTTCAGCCAACTTGGACTGTGATCACAACAGATGCAAGTCTTTCAGGTTGGGGAGCTGTCTGGGGATCTCTGACAGCACAAGGGGTTTGGAAATCTGAAGAGGCGAGATTACCAATCAATATTTTAGAACTCCGTGCAATTTCCAGAGCTCTTCAGTTTTGGCCTCTGTTGAAGAGAGAACCGTTCATCTGTTTCCAGACAGACAATATCACAACAGTGGCATCATCAGGGCGGGACTCGCAGTCCCCAAGCTATGAAAGAAGTATCTTGGATACTTGCGTGGGCGGAATCCAGCTCCTGTCTAATTTCTGCGGTTCACATCCCAGGTATAGGCAATTGGGAGGCGGATTATCTCAGCCAACAGACTTTACATCTGGGGGAGTGGCTCCATCCAGATGTGTTTTCTCAGATTGTTCAGATGTGGGGTCTTCCAGAGATAGATCTGATGGCCTCTCATCTAAACAAGAAACTTCCCAGATACCTTTCCAGGTCCAAGGATTTTCAGGCGGAAGCAGTGGATGAGCTGACACTTCCTTGGTGTTATCAACCTGCTTATATTTTCCCACCTCTAGTTCTTCTTCCAAGAGTGATCTCCAAAATCATCATCGAACAATCATTTGTGTTGCTGGTGGCTCCAGCATGACCCCACAGGTTTTGGTATGCGGATCTTGTTCGGATGTCCAGTTGCCAACCTTGGCCACTTCCGTTAAGGCCAGACCTACTGTCTCAAGGTCCGTTTTTCCATCAGGATCTCAACTCATTAAATTTGAAGGTATGGAAATTGATTGCTTAGTGCTAAGATTTAGAGGTTTCTCTGACTAAGTGATTAATACTATGTTACAAGCTCGTAAATCTGTCTCTAGAAAGATTTATTATCGAGTTTGGAAGACTTACATTTCATGGTGTTCTCATAAATTCTTTTGGCATTCTTTTAGAATTCCTAGAATTTTACAGTTTCTTCAGGATGGTTTGGATAGGGGTTTGTCTGCAAGTTCCTTGAAGGGACAAATCTCTGCTCTTTCTGTTTTATTTCACAGAAAGATTGCTAATCTTCCTGATATTCACTGTTTTGTACAGGCTTTAGTTCGTATTAAACCTGTCACTAAATCAATTTCTCCTCCTTAATTCTTAAGTCTTAATTTGGTTTTGAAAGTGTTACAGGCTCATCCATTTGAGCCTATGCACTCTTTGGACATTAAACTAATTTCTTGGAAGGTGTTGGTCCTTTTGGCCATCTCTTCTGCTAGAAGAGTTTCTGAGCTATCTGCTCTTTCTTGTGAGTCTCCTTTTCTAATTTTTCATCAGGATAAGGCGGTTTTGCGGACTTCATTTAAATTTTTACCTAAGGTTGTCAATTCTAACAACATTAGTAGAGAAATTGTTGTCCCTTCCTTGTGTCCTAATCCTAAGAATTCTTTGGAAAGATCCTTACATTCTTTGGATGTGGTGAGAGCTTTGAAATATTATGTTAAAGCTACTAAAGATTTCAGGAAGACTTCTAGTCTATTTGTTATATTTTCTGGTCCTAGGAAATGTCAGAAGGCCTCTGCTATTTCCTTAGCTTCTTGGTTAAAGCTTTTGATTCATCAAGCTTATTTGGAGTCGGGTCAGGCCCCACCTCAGAGATTTACAGCTCATTCTACAAGATCTGTCTCCACTTGGTGGGCTTTTAAGGATGAAGCTTTAGTTGATCAGATTTGCAAAGTGGCAACTTGGTCCTCTTTGCATACATTTACTAAATTCTACCGTTTTGATGTATTTGCTTCTTCAGAAGCAGTTTTTGGTAGAAAAGTTCTTCAGGCAGCTGTTTCAGTTTGATTCTTCTGCTGATGTTTTTAAGTTCTTCTTTTCATTATGAGAATAACTTATATTTTGGGTTGTGGATTATTTTTTCAGCGGAAAATGGCTGTTGTTTATTTTTATCCCTCCCTCTCTAGTGACTCTTGAGTGGAGTTCCACATCTTGTGTATTGATATCCCATACGTCACTAGCTCATGGACTCTTGCCAATTACATAAAAGAAAACATAATTTATGTAAGAATTTACCTGATGAATTCATTTCTTTCATATTGGCAAGAGTCCATGAGGCCCACCCTTTTTATGGTGGTTATGATTTTTTGTATAAAGCACAATTATTTCCAAATTTCTTTGTTAATGCTTTTTACTCCTTTCTTTATCACCCCACTACTTGGCTATTCGTTAAACTGAATTGTGGGTGTGGTGAGGGGTGTATTTATAGGCATTTTGAGGTTTGGGAAACTTTGCCCCTCCAGGTAGGATTGTATATCCCATACGTCACTAGCTCATGGACTCTTACCAATATGAAAGAAATGAATTTATCAGGTAAATTATGTTTTTCCTACACAACGGATCAGGATCCTGCTCCTTTGGACAGGTGCATCCTTTGTTTGGAAAGTTATGTGGTGCCACCCTTGCAGTTTTGTTCCTCATGCATAGAGAGGATGTTAAAAAATAAAGATAAACTTTTTGTATATGAGCCAAATGTCTCTCAGGATGATGCTGTTTAAGCATTGCCACAGCCTTCTCCTCAAACGTCCCAAGCCTTACTGACATCACATGCAGTGCCATGCGGTTCCTCTCAATCTCCTGGAGGAGTTTATTTGCTGCCCAGGTATCATCTGCGGTATCTGCAGCATTAGCTGCCATTCCCATGCTACAGGGTAAGCGCAAGAGGACAATTATAGATTCAGATTGTAAGGTTTCTGCTCCAGTTTCGGCTACCCAAGTTTCCCTTTCTCATAGGTCTGATAAGGAAGATACGTCGGTAGCCTCTGGGTGTGAAATCTCAGATTCGGACAGTGTAATTCCTTCATCTGATGCTGAAGTTGTAACCTTCAGATTTAAAGGGACAGTCAAGTCCAAAAAAACTGTCATGATTCAAATAGGGCATGTAATTTTAAACAACTTTCCAATTTACTTTTATCACCAATTGTTCTTTGTTCTCTTGGTATTCTTAGTTGAAAGCTAAACCTAGGAGGTTCATATGCTAATTTCTTAGACCTTGAAGGCCGCCTCTAATCTAAATGCATTTTGATAGTTTTTCACCACTAGAGGGCATTAGTTCATGTGTTTCATATAGATAACATTGAACTCATGCACATGAATTTACCATGGAGTCAGCTCTGATTGGCTAAAATGCAAGTCTGTCAAAAGAACTGAAATAAGGGGGCAGTCTGCTGAGGCTTAGATACAAGGTAATTACAGAGGTAAAACGTGTATAATTATAACTGTGTTGGTTATGCAAAACTAGGGAATTGGTAATTAAGGGATTATCTATCTTTTAAAACAACAAACATTCTGGTGTTGACTGTCCCTTTAAGCTTGAACACCTCCGTGTACGTTTAAAGGAGGTTTTAGCTACCTTGGATGACTCCAATAATTATGTCATTGTCACCCCTAAGAAGTCTAGGAAACTCAATAAATTATTTGATGTTCCTTCCTCTGTGGAGGTTTTTCATGTGCCAGACCATGCAACAGAGATTATAACACAGGAATGGAAGAGGCTGGGGATACCTTTCTTCCTGTCTTTAAAAAGATGCTTCCTGTTGCTGATTCCAATAAAGGGGCATGGCAAACAGTTCCTAAAGTAGAAGGGACCATTTCTACTCTGGCTAAGAGAACTACTATTCGTATTGAGGATAGCTGCTCTTTTAAGGATCCAATGGACAAGAAGCTAGAGGCTTATTTGAAGAAAATATGTTTATTAAGGTCTCCAATGGCAACCTGCAGTGTGTATTGCCACGGTGACAAGTGCAGCAGCCTATTGGTTCGATGCCTTGTCTGAATCTCTTCAGGTAGAGACTCCCTCAAGCTAGTCAATTCCTTTATTAGTGACGCTACTCTGCAAGTTATCAAATTGGGAGCCAAGATATCTGGCTTCACTGTGCTAGTACGCAAAGCATTGTGGCTGAAGTTGTGGTCAGCCGATATTTCATCTAAATCCAAGCTTCTGGCGATTCCTTACAAGGGTAAGACCTTGTTTGGACCAGGTCTGACAGAAATTATTTCTGATATCACGGGAGGAAAATGGTCTTTTCTCCCTCAAGACTAGAAGAATAGATCGAAAGGATATCAGAGTAATTTTTGTTCCTTTCGTAACTTCAGAGGAAAGTCTTCCCCTTCTTCTTCCAAATAGAAACAGTCTAAATCATCTTGGAAACCCAGTCAGTCTTAGAATAAGGGGAATTGAAAATGAACAAAAATAGTCTACAAACTAATTAAAAGCAGCTACAACCAAAAAACAGAATTTATGCTTACCTGATAAATTACTTTCTCCAACGGTGTGTCCGGTCCACGGCGTCATCCTTACTTGTGGGATATTCTCTTCCCCAACAGGAAATGGCAAAGAGCCCAGCAAAGCTGGTCACATGATCCCTCCTAGGCTCCGCCTACCCCAGTCATTCGACCGACGTAAAGGAGGAATATGCATAGGAGAAATCATATGATACCGTGGTGACTGTAGTTAGAGAAAATAATTCATCAGACCTGATTAAAAAAACCAGGGCGGGCCGTGGACCAGACACACCGTTGGAAAAAGTAATTTATCAGGTAAGCATAAATTCTGTTTTCTCCAACATAGGTGTGTCCGGTCCACGGCGTCATCCTTACTTGTGGGAACCAATACCAAAGCTTTAGGACACGGATGATGGGAGGGAGCAAATCAGGTCACCTAGATGGAAGGCACCACGGCTTGCAAAACCTTTCTCCCAAAAATAGCCTCAGAAGAAGCAAAAGTATCAAATTTGTAAAATTTGGTAAAAGTGTGCAGTGAAGACCAAGTCGCTGCCTTACACATCTGCTCAACAGAAGCCTCGTTCTTGAAGGCCCATGTGGAAGCCACAGCCCTAGTGGAGTGAGCTGTGATTCTTTCAGGAGGCTGCCGTCCGGCAGTCTCATAAGCCAATCGGATGATGCTTTTAAGCCAAAAAGAGAGAGAGGTAGAAGTTGCTTTTTGACCTCTCCTTTTACCTGAATAAACAACAAACAAAGAAGATGTTTGTCTGAAATCCTTTGTAGCCTCTAAATAGAATTTTAGAGCACGAACTACATCCAAATTGTGTAACAAACGTTCCTTCTTTGAAACTGGATTCGGACACAAAGAAGGCACAACTATCTCCTGGTTAATATTTTTGTTAGAAACAACTTTCGGAAGAAAACCAGGTTTAGTACGCAAAACCACCTTATCTGCATGGAACACCAGATAAGGAGGAGAACACTGCAGAGCAGATAACTCTGAAACTCTTCTAGCAGAAGAAATTGCAACCAAAAACAAAACTTTCCAAGATAGTAACTTAATATCTACGGAATGTAAGGGTTCAAACGGAACCCCTTGAAGAACTGAAAGAACTAAATTGAGACTCCAAGGAGGAGTCAAAGGTTTGTAAACAGGCTTGATTCTAACCAGAGCCTGAACAAAAGCTTGAACATCTGGCACAGCCGCCAGCTTTTTGTGAAGTAAGACAGATAAAGCAGAAATCTGTCCCTTCAAAGAACTTGCAGATAATCCTTTCTCCAAACCTTCTTGTAGAAAGGATAGAATCTTAGGAATTTTTATCTTGTTCCATGGGAATCCTTTAGATTCACACCAACAGATATATTTTTTCCATATTTTATGGTAAATTTTCCTAGTTACAGGCTTTCTAGCCTGAATAAGAGTATCAATGACAGAATCTGAAAAACCACGCTTTGATAAAATCAAGCGTTCAATCTCCAAGCAGTCAGTTGGAGTGAAGCCAGATTCGGATGTTCGAATGGACCTTGAACAAGAAGGTCCTGTCTCAAAGGTAGCTTCCATGGTGGAGCCGATTACATATTCACCAGGTCTGCATACCAAGTCCTGCGTAGCCACGCAGGAGCTATCAAGATCACCGAAGCCCTCTCCTGATTGATCCTGGCTACCAGCCTGGGAATGAGAGGAAACGGTGGGAATACATAAGCTAGGTTGAAGGTCCAAGGGGCTACTAGTGCATCTACTAGAGTCGCCTTGGGATCCCTGGATCTGGACCCGTAGCAAGGAACCTTGAAGTTTTGACGAGACGCCATCAGATCCATGTCTGGAATGCCCCATAATTGAGTTATTTGGGCAAAGATTTCCGGATGGAGTTCCCACTCCCCCGGATGGAATGTCTGACGACTCAGAAAATCCGCTTCCCAATTTTCCACTCCTGGGATGTGGATCGCAGACAAGTGGCAGGAGTGATCCTCCGCCCATTGAATTATTTTGGTCACTTCTTCCATCGCCAGGGAACTCCTTGTTCCCCCCTGATGATTGATATATGCAACAGTCGTCATGTTGTCTGATTGAAACCTTATGAATTTGGCCTTTGCTAGTTGAGGCCAAGCTTTGAGAGCATTGAATATCGCTCTCAGTTCCAGAATGTTTATCGGGAGAAGAGATTCTTCCCGAGACCATAGACCCTGAGCTTTCAGGGGTTCCCAGACCGCGCCCCAGCCCACCAGACTGGCGTCGGTCGTGACAATGACCCACTCTGGTCTGCGGAAGCTCATTCCCTGTGACAGGTTGTTCAGGGTCAGCCACCAACTGAGTGAATCTCTGGTTCCCTGATCTACTTGGATCGTCGGAGACAAGTCTGTATAATCCCCATTCCACTGTCTGAGCATGCACAGTTGTAATGGTCTTAGATGAATTCGTGCAAAAGGAACTATGTCCATTGCCGCAACCATCAAACCTATTACTTCCATGCACTGCGCTATGGAAGGAAGAAGAACAGAATGAAGTACTTGACAAGAGCTTAGAAGTTTTGATTTTCTGGCCTCTGTCAGAAAAATCTTCATTTCTAAGGAGTCTATTATTGTTCCCAAGAAGGGAACTCTTGTTGACGGGGACAGAGAACTTTTTTCTATGTTCACCTTCCACCCGTGAGATCTGAGAAAGGCTAGGACAATGTCCGTATGAGCCTTTGCTTTTGACAGAGACGACGCTTGAATCAGTATGTCGTCCAAGTAAGGTACTACTGCAATGCCCCTTGGTCTTAGCACCGCTAGAAGGGACCCTAGTACCTTTGTGAAAATCCTTGGAGCAGTGGCTAATCCGAATGGAAGTGCCACAAACTGGTAATGCTTGTCCAGAAACGCAAACCTTAGGAACCGATGATGTTCCTTGTGGATAGGAATATGTAGATACGCATCCTTTAAATCCACCGTGGTCATGAATTGACCTTCCTGGATGGTAGGAAGAATTGTTCGAATGGTTTCCATTTTGAACGATGGAACCCTGAGAAATTTGTTTAGAATCTTGAGATCTAAAATTGGTCTGAATGTTCCCTCTTTTTTGGGAACTATGAACAGATTGGAGTAAAACCCCATCCCTTGTTCTCCTAATGGAACAGGATGAATCACTCCCATTCTTAACAGGTCTTCTACACAATGTAAGAATGCCTGTCTTTTTATTTGGTCTGAAGACAATTGAGACCTGTGGAACCTTCCCCTTGGGGGTAGTTCCTTGAATTCCAGGAGATAACCTTGAGAAACTATTTCTAGCGCCCAAGGATCCTGAACATCTCTTGCCCAAGCCTGAGCAAAGAGGGAAAGTCTGCCCCCCACCAGATCTGGTCCCGGATCGGGGGCCAATACTTCATGCTGTTTTAGTAGCAGTGGCAGGTTTCTTGGCCTGCTTACCCTTGTTCCAGCCTTGCATTGGTCTCCAGGCTGGTTTGGTTTGAGAACTATTACCCTCTTGCTTAGAGGGTGTAGAATTTGAGGCTGGTCCGTTTCTGCGAAAGGGACGAAAATTTGGCTTATTTTTAGCCTTAAAAGACCTATCCTGAGGAAGGGCGTGGCCCTTTCCCCCAGTGATGTCTGAAATAATCTCTTTCAAGTCAGGGCCAAATAGCGTTTTACCTTTGAATGGGATGTTAAGCAATTTGTTCTTGGAGGACACATCCGCTGACCAAGACTTTAGCCAAAGCGCTCTGCGCGCCACAATTGCAAAACCTGAATTTTTCGCCGCTAATCTAGCTAATTGCAAAGTGGCGTCTAAGATAAAAGAGTTAGCCAATTTAAGTGCTTGAACTCTGTCCATAACCTCCTCATATGAAGAGTCTTTATTGAGCGACTTTTCTAGTTCTTCGAACCAGAAACACGCTGCTGTAGTGACAGGAACAATGCATGAAATTGGTTGTAGAAGGTAACCTTGCTGAACAAACATCTTTTTAAGCAAACCCTCTAATTTTTTATCCATAGGATCTTTGAAAGCACAACTATCTTCTATAGGGATAGTAGTGCGTTTGTTTAGAGTAGAAACCGCCCCCTCGACCTTGGGGACTGTCTGCCATAAGTCCTTTCTGGGGTCGACCATAGGAAATAACTTTTTAAATATAGGGGGAGGAACAAAAGGTATGCCGGGCCTTTCCCATTCCTTATTTACAATGTCCGCCACCCGCTTGGGTATAGGAAAAGCATCGGGGGGCACCGGGACCTCTAGGAACTTGTCCATCTTACATAATTTCTCTGGAATGACCAAATTGTCACAATCATCCAGAGTAGATAACACCTCCTTAAGCAGAGCGCGGAGATGTTCCAATTTAAATTTAAAAATAATAACGTCAGGTTCAGCTTGTTGAGAAATTTTTCCTGAATCTGAAATTTCTCCCTCGGACAAAACCTCCCTGCTGGCCCCTTCAGATTGGCGTGAGGGTACATTAGAACCATTATCATCAGCGTCCTCATGCTCTTTAGTATCTAAAACAGAGCAATCGCGCTTTCTCTGATAAGTAGGCATTTTGGACAAAATGTTTTTAATAGAATTATCCATTACAGCCGTTAATTGTTGCATAGTAAGAAGGATTGGCGCACTAGATGTACTAGGGGCCTCTTGTGTGGGCAAGACTGGTGTAGACATAGAAGGGGATGATGCAGTACCATGCTTACTCCCCTCGCTTGAGGAATCATTTTGGGCAACATCATTATCAGTGGCATCATTGTCCCTACTTTGTCCGGACACTAAGACACATTCATCACATATATTTAAATGGGGAGGAACCTTGGCTTCCAAACATACAGAACATCGTCTATCTGATGGTTCAGACATGTTAACAGGCATAAACTTGATAACAAAGCACAAAAAACGTTTTAAAATAAAACCGTTACTGTCACTTTAAATTTTAAACTGAACACACTTTATTACTGAATATGCGAAAAAGTATGAAGGAATTGTTCAAAATTCACCAAAATTTCACCACAGTGTCTTAAAGCCTTAAAAGTATTGCACACCAAATTTGAAAGCTTTAACTCTTAAAATAACGGAACCGGAGCCGTTTTTACATTTAACCCCTATACAGTCCCTGGTATCAGCTTTGCTGAGACCCAACCAAGCCCAGAGGGGAATACGATACCAAATGACGCCTTCTATAAGCTTTTTCAGTGGTTCTTAGCTCCTCACACATGCATCTGCATGCCTTGCTTTCCAAAAACAACTGCGCATTAGTGACGCGAAAATGAGGCTCTGCCTATAACTAGAAAAGGCCCCCAGTGAAAAAGGTGTCCAATACAGTGCCTGCCGTTCTTTTTAAATACATCCCCAAGATTAAAAGAACTATTTATAGATAACATCCATTAAATATACTCATAATGTAATCGTTTTAGCCCAGAAAAATGTCTACCAGTCTTTAAAGCCCTTGTGAAGCCCTTTATTCTTATACTAAACTAAGAAAATGGCTTACCGGTTCCCATAGGGAAAATGACAGCTTCCAGCATTACCAAGTCTTGTTAGAAATGTGTCATACCTCAAGCAGCAAAAGTCTGCTCACTGTTTCCCCCAACTGAAGTTAATTCATCTCAACAGTCCTGTGTGGAAACAGCCATCGATTTTAGTAACGGTTGCTAAAATCATTTTCCTCTTACAAACAGAAATCTTCATCTCTTTTCTGTTTCAGAGTAAATAGTACATACCAGCACTATTTTAAAATAACAAACTCTTGATTGAAGAATAAAACTACATTTAAACACCAAAAAAACTCTTAGCCATCTCCGTGGAGATGTTGCCTGTGCAACGGCAAAGAGAATGACTGGGGTAGGCGGAGCCTAGGAGGGATCATGTGACCAGCTTTGCTGGGCTCTTTGCCATTTCCTGTTGGGGAAGAGAATATCCCACAAGTAAGGATGACGCCGTGGACCGGACACACCTATGTTGGAGAAATAAACACTATACTCCTCAAAATATAGTGTGTAGTACAAAGAAAGAGAAATAGAGGGGGTGGTGTATTAAAAACATATACAATGTATTTCTTCGTAAATACACATATGCAATGAAAAACGGATGTATGAATGATAATATTTGATTCCGTGTCTCTGATGGCTAATTCGTTAAAAGAACAAATGTCCTCAATTTATTAGCAGCAGATTCGTTGTTTTTTAGGGAATTATGGAAACACAGTTTTATAACCAATTTATCCTTTGATATTTTAAAAGATGGACCGATTTATATAAAGTTGCTTATGTTGTCTTATTTCATAAATACGGGAATTATACTCATATCTTCAGGTGTGTTTTGAAAATGTCTTATTGCGACAGATACATATACAAGTGTGAATATTGATATATTGTTTCTGTCCTTTTAAAATTCTAGCAAGATATTGCTCGCTATTATGTTATTCATCGTACCTGTTTTTTCAATGTGGGATGATGTGGATAGTGGTCCTTAATATGAAGAGCTCCCCAGCGGCTTACCCCTCCGGTGTTTGTATTCCTAGGGTTCCGCTCCGCTCCTCATATAGGGCCCAATTACCTCTGTTAGACTTTTATTTCCCAGTGTGGGATAAAATCAGATCTCTGTATTACCTGTATTTCTCAGTATAGGATAAAATGAATTCAAATTCTTTTGAGTAGAGCTCCCCAAAGGCTAACCCATCTGTTGTTTTGTTACCTGGAGTTCCGTTCTGCTCCTCTTGTGGATCCCAGTTTTCCTGGTGTTACCTTTCAGTTGTGGATTTCACAGAGATACAATCTTGAAGTTAAGTCTGTAGCAGCTTTTAGCATTGTAGCTATTGATCCAATCTGTTAATTTACAGATGGTTGCCGATGTGTGAACACATGTAATTCAGGTGAGTCAAGTCAAGTGATCTACGCATTTCGGCGGGTTACCTTTCTCAAGATATCTGACATAGTTAGAATCCTCCCTTTTATACACTCATTACGTTTAATGTTGGCAACTGTGTTTCATTTCCTTTGTTTGTTCCATCAATTTAGAATTTCTTTTCAGCAGAGGGAATATGTAAACGACATATTAAAACCAATTTTATACATTCCATTTAGAACAAAATATATTTATGATATAGATAAGCTAGCTCACTTGGAAAATTTAATAAGTGAATTATTATTTTATTACTCATTGACTCTTTTAACCTCTATTCTATATTAATTTAAGGGATTCCTGTGAAATATGTAATGTTATTTGTGCAAAATAAATAGATAAATAAAAGGATGATCCAATTGAGTGTATTTCTTTCTAAAACTTTAAGTTTATATTATAAGTGTAACACTTTGAATTATAGTAGACAAATAATATTGAAAATGACGTGATATAATGTAGAAAAATAGGGTGATACTTAATTAAATTAAAAGGAGATGATACTATAATGATTAAACAAGCTGACAAGAGTGGGGGAATAGTGGTTATGGATACAGAATATTATATAAATGAAGCAAATAGATTACTAGGTGATAAAACAACATACAGTATATAACTTAAAAACAATCCATCACAAAATCAACAGCACAAATTGGCAACATTATTAGATGATGCTAAAGAAGTGGGCATAATTAATTCATCTGAACACCTATTCTTGACAATTGATAACCCTAAGATTCCGATATTTTACTTTTTACCTAAAATTCATAAGGATATAAGATGCCCACCAGGTAGACCCATCATATCAGGGATCGAATCACTAACCTCTAACCTTTCCCAGTACGTTGACCACTATCTGCAACAATATGTAGTTAACTTACCAGCTTATCTGAAAGACACCACACATTTTTTAAACACATTAGAAACTATAGAATGGCAGGAAAATGTCTGTCTAGTGACTTGTGACGTTTGTTCACTATACAAAAATATTAATCATACACTAGGACTGAAAGCCATTAAATTCTACTTAGAAAAAGATGATATAATGTCAAATACACAGAAAGGATTTCTTCTAGATAGTATAGAATTTATTTTTAAAAATAATTCATTTACATTCAATGAAAATTTTTATCTACAGATTAAAGGGACAGCTATGGGCACGAGATTTGCACCCAGTTATGCCAACCTTTTTATGGGCTATTTTGAGGCAGAAATCTTAGATAAGTCCCCCTGGGTTGCAAATCTCATGCTCTATAGAAGATTTATAGACAATATGTTTATAATATGAAGGGCGATTTAGAATTACTTGAGATATTATTTGAAGACCTCAACAAAAACACATTAGGCCTATCCTTTACTCATGAATACAACACCACTAAGATCAATTTTCTAGACATCGAAGTCCAGATAGATAATAATATCTCCATGAAAACATTTTTTAAAAAGGTCGACTCAAACAATTATATTCATAGTCAAAGTTGTCATCACAAAGGGTGGAAAAATAATATCCCTAAAGGACAATTTCTAAGGTTGAAAAGAAATTGAACGGAAAAGACAGGAGCGCAAGGGACTGATCTAAGAATAGTATTGTTTAAAAAACAGATTTAATTGCACATATAAAAATTCACTCACACTTTTAACCCTCAAACATATGAGGTATGGACAAGGCAAAATAGTAAGAGGACCAATGCAGCTATGTACGAACCCAGAGTGACAGTCTCTTTTTCCAGATCACTTCTGTCGATAGTGTGTCTACAGGAACAGCTTTGCTGCTACCTTCGCATTTATATGTCCGTGATGACTCCCTGGGGCTTTAGCACAAAGTCCAATGTCTCAATGTCCTCTTAAATATATACAAAAAAGCACAAGACGCTGGTCGCCAAACAGACTCCTACAGACGTTCACAAGCTGGCTAGAACGCTGTGTTTCTGATTGCTCCAAGCGTACCTCGATGTGGGCATGGCCTAATGCATTTTGTGGGGCTCCTCCCCACTTCGTCAGAGGCATGCCCACATACCTAGACAGCTACCTTTTATAGGATTTCCCTATTACCTGAACAGCAACGTTAAGGAGAAATGACACATATATGTCTACAATCAACAGTGGTTCTTTCTGCTATAGTGAGCTCCTTAACAATGACTACCACATAAATACATCTGTAAAAATATTCATACATTCCTTGTAAAATATTTGCATTATCAAAAAGCATATTTTTCCACATTATATCATCGTTGATCTATACTTGTTGGATATTCCTATGTTGCATAATTGCTATACCTACATATTACCCTTAAAGGCACATTTGATTGCTAATACATATTTTTTATGTTAAAAATTGAAAGTTTTAAAAAAAAAATTAAAAAAAATTGAAAGTTGAAAAATGGTTAACCATATTTATCTATCAGGCCTATACCTGTTCACATATATTAAAAATATACATAAAAAATATATATGAAAAATATGTATCTATATACACAACGTGAAATGTACATAAGAAGCATAAAAAACAATATATCAATTAATAACTAAGCATGTTAAAAATGTTAAAACCGTTTTGTAGAGTAAAAATATGTAAATACATATGCTCCAATAATTTATTTATCTATATTTATATAATTAAAATGCATGCTATTTTGCCCAGAAAACGCTTCCAATAAATATTTATTAAATATTGAAAGATATGTGTAGATACCTAGAGAATCCCTTCATATTGAAGACCAAGTGAGCTAATACCAGTGTATACAATATTGGAGACGCACATCAGGAATCAATAAAAGCTGCTAAAAACAATTGAAGATTATGATTTACAAGCTGAGAGACTCTCAAATAAATTCATAGAGAGAGGCTATGATGAAAAAAGAATACAAGAATCTAGATTGATAGTAAGAGAAATGGATCGAAAAACACTACTAGTGCCCAAAGACAGAAAGAACTTTAGAAATGACAATACTGAAATAAAGATCCCATTTATAACATATTATAATACACAACACCCAAATATTAGACGTATTATCTCTAGACACTGGCACCTAATTAACGGCTAGATTTAGAGTTTTGTCGGTAACGACCCAAAAAGCTAACGCCGGCTTTTTTCTGGCCGCACCATAAAAATAACTCTGGTATTGAGAGTCCACATAAAGGCTGCGTTAGGCTCCAAAAAAGGAGCGTAGAGCATATTTAACGCAGCTTCAACTCTCGATACCAGAGTTGCTTACGCAAGCGGCCAGCCTCAAAAACGTGCTCGTGCATGATTCCCCCATAGAAAACAATGGGGCTGTTTGAGCTGAAAAAAAACCTAACACCTGCAAAAAAGCCACGTTCAGCTCCTAAAGCAGCCCCATTGTTTGCTATGCGGAAACACTTCCTACGTCTGCACCTAACACCCTAACATGTACCCCGAGTCTAAACACCCCTAACCTTACACTTATTAACCCCTATTCTGCCGCCCCCGCTATCGCTGACCCCTGCATATTATTATTAACCCCTAATCTGCCGCTCCGTAAACCGCCGCTACTTACATTATCCCTATGTACCCCTAATCTGCTGCCCTAACATCGCAGACCCCTATATTATATTTATTAACCCCTAATCTGCCCCCCACAACGTCGCCTCCACCTGCCTACACTTATTAACCCCTAATCTGCCGAGCGGACCTGAGCGCTACTATAATAAAGTTATTAACCCCTAATCCGCCTCACTAACCCTATAATAAATAGTATTAACCCCTAATCTGCCCTCCCTAACATCGCCGACGCCTAACTTCAATTATTAACCCCTAATCTGCCGACTGGAGCTCACCGCTATTCTAATAAATGTATTAACCCCTAAAGCTAAGTCTAACCCTAACACTAACACCCCCTAAATTAAATATAATTTTAATCTAACGAAATTAATTAACTCTTATTAAATAAATTATTCCTATTTAAAGCTAAATACTTACCTGTAAAATAAATCCTAATATAGCTACAATATAAATTATAATTATATTGTAGCTATTTTAGGATTAATATTTATTTTACAGGTAACTTTGTATTTATTTTAACCAGGTACAATAGCTATTAAATAGTTAAGAACTATTTAATAGCTAAAATAGTTAAAATAATTACAAATTTACCTGTAAAATAAATTCTAACCTAAGTTACAATTAAACCTAACACTACACTATCAATAAATTAATTAAATAAAATACCTACAATTACCTACAATTAAACCTAACACTACACTATCAATAAATAAATTAAATAAAATACCTACAAATAACTACAATGAAATAAACTAACTAAAGTACAAAAAATAAAAAAGAACTAAGTTACAAAAAATAAAAAAATATTTACAAACATAAGAAAAATATTACAACAATTTTAAACTAATTACACCTACTCTAAGCCCCCTAATAAAATAACAAAGCCCCCCAAAATAAAAAAATGCCCTACCCTATTCTAAATTACTAAAGTTCAACGCTCTTTTACCTTACCAGCCCTGAACAGGGCCCTTTGCGGGGCATGCCCCAAGAAGTTCAGCTCTTTTGCCTGTAAAAAAAAACATACAATACCCCCCCAACATTACAACCCACCACCCACATACCCCTAATCTAACCCAAACCCCCCTTAAATAAACCTAACACTAAGCCCCTGAAGATCATCCTACCTTGTCTTCACCTCACCGGGTATCACACCGATCCGTCCTGGCTCCGATATCTTCATCCAACCCAAGCGGGGGCTAGACATCCACTGAAGAAGTCCAGAAGAGGGTCCAAAGTCTTCATCCTATCCGGGAAGAAGAGTAGATCCGGACCGGCAACCATCATCTTCCAAGCGGCATCTTCTATCTTCATCCGATGAGGAGCAGCTCCATCCTGAAGACCTCCATCGCGGACCCATCTTCATCCGGCGACGTCCAACTGAAGAATGACGGCTCCTTTAAGGGATGTCATCCAAGATGGCGTCCCTCGAATTAAGGTAGGAATATTCTGATTGGCTGATGGAATCAGCCAATCAGAATCAAGTTCAATCCGATTGGCTGATCCAATCAGCCAATCAGATTGAGCTCGTATTCTATTGGCTGTTCCGATCAGCCAATAGAATGCGAGCTCAATCTGATTGGCTGATTGGATCAGCCAATCTGATTGATCTTGATTCTGATTGGCTGATTCCTTCAGCCAATCAGAATATTCCTACCTTAATTCCGATTGGCTGATAGAATCCTATCAGCCAATCGGAATTCGAGGGACGCCATCTTGGATGACGTCCCTTAAAGGAGCCGTCATTCTTCAGTTGGACGTCGCCGGATGAAGATGGGCCCGCGGTGGAGGTCTTCAGGATGGAGCCGGTCCTCATCGGATGAAGATAGAAGATGCCGCTTGGAAGATGATGGTTGCCGGTCCGGATCTACTCTTCTTCCCGGATAGGATGAAGACTTTGGACCCTCTTCTGGACTTCTTCAGTGGATGTCTAGCCCCCGCTTGGGTTGGATGAAGATATCGGAGCCAGGACGGATCGGTGTGATACCCGGTGAGGTGAAGACAAGGTAGGATGATCTTCAGGGGCTTAGTGTTAGGTTTATTTAAGGGGGGTTTGGGTTAGATTAGGGGTATGTGGGTGGTGGGTTGTAATGTTGGGGGGGGGTATTGTATGTATTTTTTTACAGGCAAAAGAGCTGAACTTCTTGGGGCATGCCCCGCAAAGGGCCCTGTTCAGGGCTGGTAAGGTAAAAGAGCGTTGAACTTTAGTAATTTAGAATAGGGTAGGGCATTTTTTTATTTTGGGGGGCTTTGTTATTTTATTAGGGGGCTTAGAGTAGGTGTAATTAGTTTAAAATTGTTGTAATATTTTTCTTATGTTTGTAAATATTTTTTTATTTTTTGTAACTTAGTTCTTTTTTATTTTTTGTACTTTAGTTAGTTTATTTCATTGTAGTTATTTGTAGGTATTGTATTTAATTTATTTATTGATAGTGTAGTGTTAGGTTTAATTGTAGGTAATTGTAGGTATTTTATTTAATTTATTTATTGATAGTGTAGTGTTAGGTTTAATTGTAGGTAATTGTAGGTATTTTATTTAATTAATTTATTGATAGTGTAGTGTTAGGTTTAATTGTAACTTAGGTTAGGATTTATTTTACAGGTAAATTTGTAATTATTTTAACTATTTTAGCTATTAAATAGTTCTTAACTATTTAATAGCTATTGTACCTGGTTAAAATAAATACAAAGTTACCTGTAAAATAAATATTAATCCTAAAATAGCTACAATATAATTATAATTTATATTGTAGCTATATTAGGATTTATTTTACAGGTAAGTATTTAGCTTTAAATAGGAATAATTTATTTAATAAGAGTTAATTAATTTTGTTAGATTAAAATTATATTTAATTTAGGGGGTGTTAGTGTTAGGGTTAGACTTAGCTTTAGGGGTTAATACATTTATTAGAATAGCGGTGAGCTCCAGTCGGCAGATTAGGGGTTAATGTTTGAAGTTAGGTTTAGGCGATGTTAGGGAGGGTAGATTAGGGGTTAATACTATTTATTATAGGGTTAGTGAGGCGGATTAGGGGTTAATAACTTTATAATAATAGCGGTGCGGTCCGCTCGGCAGATTAGGGGTTAATAAGTGTAGGCAGGTGGAGGCGACGTTGAGGGGGGCAGATTAGGGGTTAATAAATATAATATAGGGGTCGGCGGTGTTAGGGGCAGCAGATTAGGGGTACATAGCTATAATGTAGGTGGCGGCTCTTTGCGGTCGGCAGATTAGGGGTTAATTATTGTAGGTAGCTGGCGGCGACGTTGTGGGGGCAGATTAGGGGTTAATAAATATAATATAGGGGTCGGCGGTGTTAGGGGCAGCAGATTAGGGGTACATAAGGATAACGTAGTTGGCGGTCAGCAGATTAGGGGTTAAAAAAATTTAATCGAGTTGCGGCGATGTGGGGGGACCTCGGTTTAGGGGTACATAGGTAGTTTATGGGTGTTAGTGTACTTTAGAGTACAGTAGTTAGGAGCTTTATAAACCGGCGTTAGCCCAGAAAGCTCTTAACTACTGACTTTTTTCCTGCGGCTGGAGTTTTGTCGTTAGAATTCTAACGCTCACTTCAGACACGACTCTAAATACCGGAGTTAGAAAAATCCCATTGAAAAGATAGGATATGCAATTTACGTAAGGGGATCTGCGGTATGGAAAAGTCGCGGCTGAAAAGTGAGCGTTAGACCCTTTTTTGAGTGACTCCAAATACCGGAGGTAGCCTAAAACCAGCGTTAGGAGCCTCTAACGCTGGTTTTCACGGCTAACGCCAAACTCTAAATCTAGGCCTAAGAAAGATCCGGTTCACGGACAGAAAATAAGTAAGAGACATGAAATAATCTTTAGGAAGGCCAAGAATTTAAAAAGTATATTGGTCCCCAGTGAATTTAAGAGACAAAATGAAAAAAAATTACAAGATTAGGACCTAGATGGTAAAATATTAAGAGGTTTTTTCCTTGTATTAATTGCAAATCTTGTAAACATAGTACAAAAAAACAACAGGTTTTATCAACCAACACTGGAAGAATTTTTGACATTAAAAACTTCATTAGTTGTACAGACAAATATGTGATCTATCTAATCCAATGCAAATGCAATTTACAAAATTTAGGCCAAACAAGTAGATTCCTTAGAACAAGGATTAGAGAACATCTACTAAGTATTGAGCATGGTGCCGATAATACTGCTCTTTATACACTTTAAAGAAGCATCATTACAAGGACACAACAGCATTCAAATATTGGGGAATTAAGAAAATTTATAGTGACTCCAGAGGGAATATGGAAAAGAAGCTCCTAAAATCTGAAGCAGAATTGATTTATACCTTTAAGACATTGAACCCCCAAGGTCTTAATTCCGAACTAGACCTAAATCAGATTATATAGATTAAAAAAAAATAGTATATTCACTATTAAAACACATTATTTAAAGTATAAATTAAGTATCACCCTATTTTTCTACATTATATCACGTAATTTTCAATATTATTAGTCTACTATAATTCAAAGTGTTACACTTATAATATGAACTTAAATTTTTAGAAACAGATACACTCAATTTTATCATTCTTTTATTTATCTATTTATTTTGCACAAATTACATTACATATTTTACAGGAATTAATATTTATTTGGTATCTCACAGCGCTCAAAAGCTGCTATTCCTAATAGCTCCTGGGAGCAAAGGAAACCTAGCTTCCCTTAAATGATAAGTAATGGGATTGGGTGACCCTGGAGCGCCTAATGAAAGGCCAAGGAATATGGATAAGGACGAGTGGAAAATAATTTGTTGTAAATGTTAGATAAAAAGCCGATATTGAAATGATTAAAATGTCAACTCTAATTGATTAGACTAGAGAATGACTATTTATTAAATATATTAAAAATAGTGGGGTAATATACAGGGAGTGCAGAATTATTAGGCAAGTTGTATTTTTGAGGATTAATTTTATTATTGAACAACAACCATGTTCTCAATGAACCCAAAAAACTCATTAATATCAAAGCTGAATATTTTTGGAAGTAGTTTTTAGTTTGTTTTTAGTTTTAGCTATTTTAGGGGGATATCTGTGTGTGCAGGTGGCATAATTATTAGGCAACTTAACAAAAAACAAATATATACCCATTTCAATTATTTATTTTTACCAGTAAAACCAATATAACATCTGAACATTCACAAATATACATTTCTGATATTCAAAAACAAAACAAAAACAAATCATTGACCAATATAGCCACCTTTCTTTGCAAGGACACTCAAAAGCCTGCCATCCATGGATTCTGTCAGTGTTTTGATCTGTTCACCATCAACATTGCGTGCAGCAGCAACCATAGCCTCCCAGACACTGTTCAGAGAGGTGTACTGTTTTCCCTCCTTATAAATCTCACATTTGATGATGGACCACAGGTTCTCAATGGGGTTCAGATCAGGTGAACAAGGAGGCCATGTCATTAGATTTTCTTCTTTTATACCCTTTCTTGCCAGCCACGCTGTGGAGTACTTGGGCGCGTGTGATGGAGCATTGTCCTGCATGAAAATCATGTTTTTCGTGAAGGATGCAGACTTCTTCCTGTACCACTGCTTGAAGAAGGTGTCTTCCAGAAACTGGCAGTAGGACTGGGAGTTGAGCTCGACTCCATCCTCAACCCGAAAAGGCCCCACAAGCTCATCTTTGATGATACCAGCCCAAACCAGTACTCCACCTCCACCTTGCTGGCGTCTGAGTCGGACTGGAGCTCTCTGCCCTTTACCAATCCAGCCACGGGCCCATCCATCTGGCCCATCAAGACTCACTCTCATTTCATCAGTCCATAAAACCTTAGAAAAATCAGTCTTGAGATATTTCTTGGCCCAGTCTTGACGTTTCAGCTTGTGTGTCTTGTTCAGTGGTGGTCGTCTTTCAGCCTTTCTTACCTTGGCCATGTCTCTGAGTATTGCACACCTTGTGCTTTTGGGCACTCCAGTGATGTTGCAGCTCTGAAATATGGCCAAACTGGTGACAAGTGGCATCTTGGCAGCTGCACGCTTGACTTTTCTCAGTTCATGGGCAGTTATTTTGCGCCTTGGTTTTTCCACACGCTTCTTGCGACCCTGTTGACTATTTTGAATGAAACGCTTGATTGTTCGATGATCACGCTTCAGAAGCTTTGCAATTTTAAGAGTGCTGCATCCCTCTGCAAGATATCTCACTATTTTTGACTTTTCTGAGCCTGTCAAGTCCTTCTTTTGACCCATTTTGCCAAAGGAAAGGAAGTTGCCTAATAATTATGCACACCTGATAAAGGGTGTTGATGTCATTAGACCACACCCCTTCTCATTACAGAGATGCACATCACCTAATATGCTTAATTGGTAGTAGGCTTTCGAGCCTATACAGCTTGGAGTAAGACAACATGCATAAAGAGGATGATGTGGTCAAAATACTCATTTGCCTAATAATTCTGCACTCCCTGTAGTGTGGTCAATGTGATAAAAAAATAATGATACAAAAATAGATTAAAAGCAATAGATTATAAGCATGGATCCATGTTACAAACAGTTAAAACACAATGTTAAAACACAATGTTAAAATGATGAATATGATCACAGGAATTCAATTAGAAATAATGATGCCCAATATACAAATGATAAATATTAATCACAGTACAGCATCGGTAGCTAATGACAAGGGTATAATTGATGACAGGGGTACAATTGTATTAATATGGCTATGTCCTCAAACTGATATAAAAGTGTTCAATCCTCTGATAAGTTTATGTGGTGATCCCAGGAATATTCCCAGGAATAGAGGACACATCCACAAGGAGGATTATCAGAGATACTATTTATTTTAGCACAATCACTATTTGGGATATACACCATTTCCCTATTTTTTGCATATTTTTCATTTTTGAGTGTTTCATGATTTTACACTATTTTTCACACATTTTTCCACGATTATTTCCTTTTTTCCTTTTACATCACATTTTTTGAGTGATTAATTTTTGAAGTTTTTATTTTTTATTTTTTGCAGATTTTATTTTTGAAGTTAACAATTTCCTTTTTCTTTTTTGCTCAAACTTTTTACATCTCACATATTGCTTTTTGGAGATATCGCTATTTTCACCGGGATCACCACATAAACTTATTAGAGGATTGAACACTTTTATATCAGTTTGAGGACATAGGCATATTAATACAATTGTACCCCTGTCATCAATTGTACCCTTGTCATCAGTTACCGATGCTGTACTGTGATTAATATTTATCATTTGTATATTGGGCATCATTATTTCTAATTGAATTCCTGTGATCATATTCATCATTTTAACATTGTGTTTTAACATTGTGTTTTAACTGTTTGTAACATGGATCCATGCTTATAATCTATTTTTGTATCATTATTTTTGTATCAAATTGACCACACTATATTACCCCACTATTTTAATATATTTAATAAATAGTCATTCTCTAGTCTAATCAATTAGAGTTGACATTTTAATCATTTCAATATCAGCTTTTTATCTAACATTTACATCAAATTATTTTCCACTAGTCCTTATCCATATTCCTTGGCCTTTCATTAGGCGCTCCAGGGTCACCCATATTTCACAGGAATCCCTCAAATTAATATAGAATAGAGGCTAAAAGAGTCAATGAGTAATAAAATAATAATTCACTTATTACATTTTCCAAATGAGCTAGCACTTTACCTATGTATTTATCTATATCATAAATATATTTTGTTCTAAATGGAATGTATAAAATTGGTTTTAATATGTTGTTTACATGTTCCCTCTGTTGAAAAGAAATTCTAAATTGAAGGAACAAACGAAGGAAATGAGGGGAGCTCTACTCAAAAGAATTTGAATTCATTTTATCCTATACTGAGAAATACAGGTAATACAGAGATCTGATTTTATTCCACACTGGGAAATAAAATTCTAACAGAGGTAATTGGGGCCTATATGCGTAGCGGAACCCTAGGAATACAAACACCGGAGGGGTTAGTCGCTGGGGAGCTCTTCATAATAAGGACCACTATCCACATCATCCCACATTGAAAAAACAGGTACGATCAATAACATAATAGCGAGCAATATCTTGCTAGAATTTTAAAAGGACAGAAACAATATATCGATATTCACACTTGTATATGTATCTGTCGCAATAAGACATATTCAAAACACACCTGAAAGATATGAGTATAATTCCCGTATATATGAAATAAGACAACATAAGCAACTTCATATAAATTGTCTATCTTTTAAAATATCAGAGGATAAATTGGTTATAAAACTGTGTTTCCATTATTCCCCAAAAAACAACAAATCTGCTGCTAATAAATTGAGGACATTTGTTCTTTTAACGAATCAGCCATCAGAGACACTGAATCAAATATTATCATTCATACATCCGTTTTTCATATGTGTATCGTGGAACTAAATATCTGAGTGCTACTGAAGAGATGCTATAGATAGATTCCATGTTATAATAATTTGTTAGAGTTAACCCAGACTTGCTTTAGGTAGTCAGTTCTTTATATGTGTATTGATAACAACTTGATCTACTGTGGTTAAAAATCACTGACTCCCACATAAAATATTGTTGCTGAGTGCAAATACTGCCTAAACTGGGTAAACCAGTGTTATTGGGGCAAGAGGGGTTATAAGTGCCTCAAGAGTGCCTGTTACTGATATCTGTACTGCAGAAAAGTGTTTATTGGATATACCTGCTTTATATACACAATTGTAACAGAGTCTATAGCTTATAAAAGCTAATTAGGGGATTGTACAGCACAGAACAGTTATATTATCCTATCTGAGGGGCGCTATCCTAGTAAATTGATAGCTATTAACAACATCTTCACAACTATTGTTTATTTTATAGAAAGTCTTACGAGTTAAATTTGGTACTAGCATTATTCAATGTGTAATCTGACTATAATACCAATGTAAATTACTCATCTAGGTCCTAGTGTGCTTCTTTTGCGCCAGGAGCTGTTGTGTGGCAAAGAACTAAACCTGATAGACAAGCGGCTTGTCAAACTCTAAAACCCACGACCCACAGAGGGCAGATTAGCTTATTGTCATTGTAGCAGTAGGTTTAGGTATTCAAGAGTGGGCCAAATTTTTTTTTGCATCTAGGTGGACCTTCGGTTCTTCACTTTTGCTTAAGCTACTCATTGATAAACACCGTGGTGTGGTTTTCGTATTTTCCTATTATAATATCGGATAGACTATTGGACGGCACTCGCACTTTCACTTGGGATCTTTTCCCCTTAATTAACTTTTCTTATCTTTCACATACTTTTCACTCACCAGAATAATTGTAATTAGTATTTGTATACGGTGCACGCACTTCTTCCTTCTTCTTCACTCGGGGTGTTTTTTTTTTTTTCCTCACTTCCTGTTTATTGCATGTAGGTTATCGCATTATATGGATAAATTTCTCTCACCTAAATCACACGTAATGCCAGCTAAGATGAAGGATCGGAGGCCCAGGAATAGTTTGGATCCCAACTCTGATCCCAGGCCTGAGATAAGTAATATAAACATAAATAAAGCTGATATTGAAGAAATTTCAAAACAAGTCGCACACCTACTTCTACCACAATTTGATCTCATTAAAACGGAGATTTCCAACTTGTCCTCAGAAATGAAAAATTTTACTTCACGGCTGTCAGAAGCCGAGGCTAGAATCTCAGACATAGAGGACTCTGCGTTTAAATCTGATCAACTTTGTCAACAGAACTATACAAGAATTAATGAACTTAACGAAAAAATCGAAGATCTAGAAGACAGATCGCGTAGAAATAATTTAAAAATTATTGGTCTTCCAGAAAGCATTGAATATAAAGATCTAAATAATTTTGCTGCTATTACGCTTCCACAACTCTTGGGCATTAACCAACAAAATCAGGGTATTGTTGTAGAGAGGGCTCACAGGATGGGTGCTATCAGGCAGCTATCAGAAAACTCTATTCAGAAGAGGCCAGTTATGGTAAAATACCTAAATTTCCAGGATAAATTTAACATTCTAAGGGCTTACAGAAAGATACAAAACCTGGAAATAGATCAGCATAGAATCTTACTGTTTCAGGATTACTCAGTTCAGACCGCTAATAAGCGTAAGGCAATGGCACCATTCTGTACTGAGCTCATAAATCTTGATCTCCCCGCTAGACTAATCTACCCTGCTAAGATTAAGCTGTTTCTAGATAATGAGTTAATTATAATAAACACACCCCAAGATGCTAAGTCATTTATAGATAAATACAAAGAGAGGCACTAGCTCAGGAGGATAAGGAGTTTAGTGTATTATACAATTACCGTTCTCTCCTTTTTTCTTTTTTATGTCTTTATTTCTTCTTTCTCTTATTATCAGGTTCGAATCAGATCGCTGTGTTTTATATAGACTGATGTTGAAGCTGCTCATTTGGTTTTTAAAGATTTATGTATTAGGATCCATGAATTACAGAGGCGACTCAGCGCCTACGGTGCTGGGAAGCTCAAATGGGAGTGGGTGGCCGAGGGGGTTTTTATTTTTCCCTTTTTTTTTTTTTTCTCGTTTTTTCTTACAATAACACCAATTAAAAATAGTAAATGTCGAATTTAAAGGTTATCTCATGGAATATTGGGGGTATCACTAGCCCGATCAAACGTAAAAGAATATTAGCCCAACTCAATAAATCTAAAGCAGACATAGCTCTTTTACAAGAGACACATCTGTCCGAGCAAGAGCATAGAAAATTGTGAGTGAATTGGGTACAGGAAGTTATTTTTACCCCCTGCGCATCGCGAGGGGTGGCAATTTTATTTCGGAAAAAATTTGAATATCAAATCATGGCTCAAGAAACGGATTCAAATGAGCGCTATATTATTCTGAAATTAAAAATGGGATCATCCATCTATACTATTTGTAATGTGTATGGCCCAAATCACATGGATGAATAATTTTGGGTTAATCTGAAAGTCAGATTATTTAATTATGTAGATACTAACTTGTTAGTGGTAGGTGACTTCAATTTAGTCTTTAATAATATAGATAGATTACAACCTAATCAGCTTGTACCTCCCAGAATATCGCACAAGGCAACAAGAGTTCTCAAAACCTTTTGTAGTGCACTTAAAATAAAGGATATTTGGAGGCATCGGTTTCCTAGCACCCGTGCATTCACATGTGAATCCAAACAGTACAAGTCATACTCGCGTATAGATTTTTTTCTGGGCTCAGATAGAATATTGAGGAATACCAATAAAGTTGAGATTGGAGATTTTACTATCTCTGACCATGCTCCCATATCACTTGTAATTGGATTAGGTGGCCCCATCTTTGATCCTGTCAGAGGATATACTTTTCCACGCCATCTAACTAATAATGCCGGATTTATAAGTCATATCCGCAATAGCTGGTTCGAATATGCGCTGCAAAATAAACAGTGCACCCATAACTCAGAAATCTTCTGGGAAGCCGCCAAGGCGGTGATCAGAGGAGAAGTGAAACAGTATACTTGTAAACTTAGAAATAAACTATGTCTTAAGGAAACTGAGCTATCTAACTACTTGAGAAACTCTTATAATAGGTACATATCAAATCCTAATGATAAGAACTGGCAAACCTACCTTAAAGCTAAACAAGAATGGGAAAATATTTCACTACAGAAGGCCACTGCTCAGGAACTTCGTTCCATAGCCAAATTTTATAGATTTGGTAATAAGGTGGGCAAACTATTAGCAAACTGTGTGAATAGCTATCAGGCTCATAAAATCATCCATGCTATAAAGATAGACGGGATAAGAACAACGGATCCTGCTGACATAAAAGCGGGTTTTTATGAATTCTTCAGAAAACTCTACGCCACACCACAGATTGATGTGTTTAACAAAGAGAGGTTCTGGGAATCAATTCGGCTCCCGGTGTTGTCTGTACAAGAGGCTGAAAGTCTTAATCAACCTGAAATTCAACACATATACTTACACTCACTGAAACACAGCACTAAAAAATACTACATTCTAACAAAACACTGCAACCTTTCATGCCCTTGTTTTGTCAATGTTACCCTGCACAATACTATGAAATCATGCTAATAATGCAATCACTTTAGAAGATCAATAAACTCTAGTTGCACATTTACCAATAAAATCCCTAACCATGAATAGATAAAGAAAACACACAAACACCTAAGTACTATATTCTGGGAAAGGTCAGAAAATAATGGCATTGCTACTGCTCTATGGTTTCTGTTTGCATGCATAGTGTAAACCCACTGTTAAAGAATCATGTTTGTCACAATGATTTTGGAAAAGCTTCAGAACCTAGTCTATTGTCAGCAGTAACTATATTTTAACCCCTTCATGACCAGACCACTTTTCCATTTGTTGACCCTTTGGGACCAGGGCTAATTTTACATTTCTGCAGTGTTTGTGTTTAGCTGTAATTTTCCTCTTACGCATTTAATGTACCCACACATATTATATACTGTTTTCCTCACCATTAAATGGACTTTCTAAAGATACCATTATTTTCATCATATCTTATAATTTACTATAAAAAAATATAAAATGTGATGAAAAAATAGAAAACTTTGATCCCCAAAATCTGTTACACATCTACAACTACCATAAAACACCCATGCTAAATAGTTTCTAAATTTTGTCCTGAGTTTATAAATACAAATATTTACATGTTCTTTGCTTTTTTTGCAAGTTATAGAGCAATAAGTACAAGTAGCACTTTGCGATTTCCAAGCCATTTAAAAAAAAAAAAAAAAAAAACCAATTAGCGATAGTTACATTGTAACACTGATATTTATTTGTCAGGAATCCCTGAATAAACTGTCACATGTATATATTTTTTAAAAGAAGACAATCTAAGGTATTAAACTTGTGGTATTTTGACTCTTTTCATGCAACCATTTTACCACAAATCTATGCCAAAATTTGAAAAAAATAAAAAGGGCTGATTCTTTGACAAAATAGCAATTTAAGAATACATTTACTTAGAACGTTAAGGGTTACTGCCAAATAACACCCCAATATGTCTTCAGCAACATCTCCTGAGTACAGTGATACCACCCATGTATAGGTGTGTTGGGTTCTCTGGGGGCTAAAAGGCCTTATTTTTAGGGGGCGCATTCCAGTTTTCCAACTTGGAATTTTCACATCTGTCATCATGCACCCATGTCCTATTTGGGACATTTCTGAAGCCGGACAATGTAATTTACCCCCATCAGACCATATATTTTTGAAAAGTAGACACCGTAAGTATTTAAAATGCTGGTATTTTAACACATTCCATGCACTAATTCAACCACCAGTCTTTGTCAAACTTTTGGGTAGTCATTATTTTGTGTTATTTTTCACACACATTGAACTTTAGGCATGAATTCTCGGTTAAACACCTCAATATGTGTTCAACAAAATCTCCTGAGTACAGTGATACCACCCATGAATAGGTTTGTTGGGTTCTCAGGGGGCTAAAAGGCCTTATTTCTTCTAAAGATGTGGTGAGTCCATGGGTTCATCTTAATTACTGTTGGGAATACCACTCCTCGCCAGCAGGAGGAGGCAAAGAGCACCACAGTAAACACTGTTAAGTATCACTTCCCTACCCATTAACCCCAGCCATTCTCTTTGGCTCTATGTGCATGGAGAAGGTTAATTTTTAGTGTGTAATTAAATTATATTTTTCTAGGGAGCTAGCCACCAAAAGACCAAGACGTGTCTGTGAAGAGCTCCTAGCTCTACTCTATTAAAAAGAAAGTTTATTGGTCCTTCGCACGCCTTTATTCATTATAAGGGGATCCCTATAGCATTCAGTACTACTGGAGACTTTAGGAGAGCAAACGGCTACCTTTGGACTTGAGATTTTAACAGAATTCTAACCATGTTGGAGGCCTTAGACGCTTGGGAATTGGCTATGTCGCAGCATCTCACTGGTCACTTCCTTAGCCTCACGCTGTTACTGTGTAAGCTTTGTGAGGATGCAACATCAGGAAATGAGGCACATACACATACAGATAACCAGCTCCTAGTTGTCAACTTTGAGGACACGGACTTCTATAACTCTCAGGGCGGCTTCACAGATACACCTGCTTACCGGTCCAAGAGTGGCCATATTGGATCCCTACAATAAGCAGAAGCCCTGTCTCACAACAGTACAGAGGAGCCAGGCCATGAATACTTTAACCCAGTGAGTGTGGAAGGACAGATAAACCCAGATGAAAATCTCCCTCTTTGGTTGCCTTCCGAGTAGCCGGACCCTGTGTGGTATCCTTGTTCTATGTTAGGCTTAACTTCGGTCACAGCTGACGCAACAGACATACACTACCACTACAACTCGGAAGATCTCCCTCTCTTAATTGCTGTCAGCACTAGTGGAGATGTGGCTGTAATTAGGGAACAGGACTTGTACTCACTCTGTGAATTGAGTTGTCCCATGGTGGCCTTCACGAGAGGGGCGCCGGCTGCTTTCAAGAGGATTGGTTCGCAAAGCTTTTGGAAAGATATTGGCAGAATGTGCAGTGACAGAGGGAGTGAAGCCACGCTCTTCAGAACAACCAGTGTGGGGTAGTGTAACATATTTACGGGACTTACACAGTGGTGAGTGGGAATAGGGTGTGATGAGGCCCTTCCTATGATGAGGACCTTGTTCTGAAGTTTTCAGCTCAAGTTTAATTTGGGGACTTAATGTCTAAGATGACGATTACTCCAGTGTTTCCCTTACTTGTTTTGTTAGCCTGTTTTATGAAGCTGATAGTAGGCTTTCCATTACGTTTCTATATTTATTATTATTTTTTCCCACTCCATTTACAGCAATTTTATTGTAGTGATTTTGATATTGCTAACATCTCACATTGGTTTTGTTTTATACTTGCGATGGGTCGTTGTCTTTACATATTCTTTGTTTATGCTTGGATTGTGCATTCGTGATATGCCCTTACTAGTTAGTAGAGCCCGCATTTGTTTGAATGTAATCTATGCTTCCCTTTTCCCCTCTGCTGCTCATATCTTCCGTGGCCTACTACATGGCAGTATAGACTCATAAGATTTCCCAGCCATGTCTAAGATACTGGTAAGAACGATATTTTTTTCCTCCAGCCCTCTAAACCATGTAGGGATGCTTGGTCATTGTTATGTTTAGTTTAGTCTATACATATTCTAGGGGAATATCTGTTAATTATATATTGATGAGCTTTAGCCTTGTTTAAAAAATAGATTTGCACAAAGCCTATATTGAGTACAATTCACTGTTTTGTACTTTATTATCTTTCACACTTATTTTACGGTTGCCTTTGTGAGGTTTATGTGTATTCCCATTGCAGTTACCTGTTGCTGGGCATAAGGCCCGTGCCCAGTAGGCAGGGCTGGTCTAGGAGTGCAGAAATTAATTTTATCTTCTTATAACTTAGGATTCTATTGCATTCACCATTCAATAAAGATCTCACTCTGGCTTTGAACCTATATAGACCATCTTATAATATATGATGGAATTTTAGGAATGGTCAAGATCTAATAGTTTAATTAAAGGTCATTTCCACCTCGATTACCACCCCTTAATCTCCAGTATTTAAACATATATAATATACCATGCCTTCTGCACCCCTTTTTGTTTTACCAATTAATGATACCTTAATGAACCCATCACCTTTCCTTATTTATAAGGTTATCTAGTCTATGAGGATAACAGCCCAACTATGAGTATCTCCCCTCACCCTTTCCCACTCTGTGAGTCAGAGTGGGTCATATCCAGTGCCCCTTCTCCGTCTCCATCCAGTGGTGACATTTATCCCTGAGGGGAGATACAATGTACATTCTTTCCCCATATTAGTTTAGTGGCGACAAAATCCTAAAGGGGTGATATATCTACTTGAGTACCTTATGTGGTTGAAATTATATACACAGTTCTTACTTCTCCCTACAATAATATATAATATTTGCCAACCCAGCCTTAAAATTCTATCTTTTGGCTAATCGCTGTGAGGAGAATGTGTCCTCTCATATTAGGAGCTGTCGTCATGTCAGACAGCAAAGCAGGTAAGTGTGGTTCCTTCCTGTGGCAGAGGGGCACTTAAGTGTTCCTGTTTAATTTTATGTAAGGGACGGAGAGCTCACTCATGGGATGGGTGCTGTTGCTATAAAGACATGCTCGCAGGCACAGGTTGGGGAGAGACTTGTAAAACTTTATAGGTCTCAGGGCTCATTTTTGTGTGTTTTTAGGCTGCATTGTTAGTTATTTTCAGATTGCATGCAGTTTTTAACCACGTCCACCTCCTTGTCTAGACCACAGGAGTGTTTTCGTGCCTTTCTGATGTCTGTGACATCATCGGGCTTGCGCATCTCTGCTCTGTGTGAATTTCTTGCTGCGTAGTGAGGAGCGTTGTGAATACGTTGCAGGGTTGATCCGTTTCAGGTGGTGGTAAGGGCACATCGGTATACTGAGGTGCGGAGGGAGGTTTTATCTGAGGTATTTTTATTAAAGTTTTATTAAAGACTTAATTCCTTTTGACTTATTAAATTATTTTGAACATTAACGCTAGAGGATTGAATAGAGGATAATTATCAGTTATGTCTGATATGGAGCCCACCCATTTCAATCCCTGTTTATTGTGTTTAGACGCACAAATTGCAGCTCCAATGCAGTTCTGTTCTTCCTGTGTTAAACAGACATTGCAGGGTAAAGATACATTTCTTTTAATGTTGAGCCTTATGTCTCTCAGGAGGATGCTGTCCAGGTAATGCCAGGGCCTTCCCCTATTTCGTCCCAAGCCTCTATGGCAGCAAACACTGTGTCCTGCGGTTCCTCTTTAACTCCCAGTGGAGCATTTTTAAAGGCATAGATTGCTGCACAGGTATCCTCAGCGATATCTGCAGCTTTGGCCGAGTTTCCCAGGTTTTCAGGGAAGTGCAAGAGGAAATCTAAGGTTTCAGAGACTAGGGTATCTGTTTCCAACGCTGACCCTCAGGTTCCTTTAAGATCAGAGGATGAGGAGGATTCTCGCTCAGAGGGTGAGATTTCAGATTCAGACAGTGTAATGCCTTCCTCTGATAGTGAAGGATCTTCCTTCAGGTTTAAGCTAGGACACCTTTGGGTGCTATTAAGGGAGGTTTTAGCTACTTTGGACGATTCTGATACTCAGACAGTAGTTATGCCTAAGAAGTCCAGCAAACGTAATAGTTTATTTTATGTTCCTTCTTCTTCAGAGGTTTTCCCGGTCCCAGATAGGGCTAAGGATATCATAGCTCAAGAATGGGAGAAACCAGGAGTGGTTTTTACACCGTCTCCGGTGTTTAAGAAAATCTTTCCAGTAGATTCCTCCATTATGGAGTCTTGGTCTTCGGTTCCCAAGGTAGAGGGTGCCATTTCCATTCTGGCCAAGAGGACTACTATCCCTATTAAACATAGTTGTGCCTTCAAGGATCCTATGGATAAAAAGATGGAGGTTTATCCTAAGAAAATCTATGCACATCTTGGACTCAAATGGCAACCTGTGTTATGTATTGCTACGGTGACTAGTGCTGCCTCATACTGGTTTCAGAGCTCTCAGATTCGCCAATTCCTATATTGCTGATGCGGTCCTTCAGATCCTTAGACTGGGAGCTAAGGCTTCTGGTTTTGTGGTTTTGGCCAGACGGACTTTATGGTTGAAGTCTTGGTCAGCTGACCTTTCATCTAAGGCTAAGCTGATGGCTCTTCCTTACAAGGGGAAGACCTTATTTTGACCAGATTTGGCGGAAATAATTTCTGATGTTACAGGCGGAAAAGGGTCTTTTCTGTCCCAGGATAAGAGGAGCAAACCGAAGGAGTAATTTTTCGTTCTTTTCGCAACTTTAGAGGAAAGTTTTCCTCATCCTCATCTAATCAGGATAATAATCAGGATAATAACAAGCCAGCCTGGAAACCGAACCAATCCTGGAATAAGGGTAAGCAGGCCAAGAAGCCCGCGACTGACTCTAAGTCTGCATGAAGGGGTTGCCCCCGATCCAAGCCTGGATCTAGTTGGGGGCAGACTTTCTCAGATCGCTTAGGTCAGGTTAAGAGATGTGCGAGACCCATAGGTGGTGGAAATTGTTTCTCAGGGCTACAGGTTAGAATTCAAGGGTTGTCCCCCCAAGGGCAGGTTTCATCTTTCCAGATTATCGGCAGACCAAATAAAGAGGCGCTCTTGAAGTGTGTCGAAGTCCTCTCTGCTCTGGGGTGATTGTTCCGGTTCCAAAGTTGGAACAGGGTCTGGGATTTTACTCAAATATCTTCATGGTCCCCCAAAAAGAGGGAACCTTCCGCCTGATTCTAGACTTAAAATGTCTCAACAAATTCCTCAAAGTTCTTTCATTCAAGATGGAGACCATTCAGACAATTCTTCCCTTGATCCAAGATGGTCAGTATATGACGACCATAGACCTAAAGGACGCTTACTTACATGTTCCCATCCACAGGGATCATCACAAGTTTCTGAGGTTTGCATTCATGGATCGTCACTTTCAGTTTGTGGCTTTGCCATTCGGCCTGGCCATAGCTCCCAGAATATTCTCAAAGGTCCTAGGGGCTCTTCTAGCAGTGGTCTGGTCCAGGGGGATAGCAATGGCCTCCTCTCTGGACGATATTCTAATTCAGGCTCCTTCCTTTCCAAAGGCAGCATCTCACGCGGAGATGTTACTGTCCTTCCTCTGGTCGGAAGGTAAATGTGGAAAAGAGTTCTCTGGTTCCAACGACAAGAGTAGTGTTCCTAGGGACTACCATAGACTCTATCCTAATGAATATATTCCTTAGGGAGAACAGAACAGTCAAGCTTCTTTCGTCTTGTCGAATCCTTCAGGAGACACCCCGTCCTTCAGTTGCTCAGTGTATGGAGGTAATTGGACTAATGGTGGCAGCCATGGACATCGTGCCATTTGCTTGTTTTCATCTAAGAGCCTTGCAGTTGTGCATGCTCAACCAGTGGAACAGAGATTATCTGGATCTTTCTCCAAAGCTAGTTTTGGATCAGAAGACAAGGGATTCTCTTCGTTGGTGGCTATCTCAGGATCACCTGTCCCAGGGCACTTACTTTCAAAGACCAACTTGGATGATAGTGACTACAGACACCAGCCCAGTGGGCTGGAGGGTAGTCTGGAAGTCCCTCAAAGCTCAGGGTCTTAGGACTCGGGAGGAGTCCAAATTGCCAATCAACATCCTAGAGTTGAGAGCAATTCACAATGCGCTGTTAGCCTGGCCTCAGTTGGCCTCGCACCAGTTCATCAGGTTCCAATAAGACAACATAACGTCAGTAGTGTACATCAACCATCAAGGGGAAAACGCAAAGTTCCCTAGCTATGATGGAGGTGTCTCGGATCATTCAGTGGACGGAGGACCACTGTTGTTGTCTGTCAGCCATCCACATCCCGGGAGTAGACAACTGGGAAGCGGATTTTCTGAGCAGGCAGACTTTCCATCCGGGGGAATGGGAACTCCACCCGGAAGTGTTCTCCAAGCTGGTATCCAGATGGGGGATGCCGGAGTTGGATCTCATGGCACCCCGCCAAAATGCAAAGCTTCCAAATTACGGTTCCAGGTCAAGGGATCCTCAGGCCTTTCTGATAGACGCCTTGGTTGTTCCGTGGGACTTCCAGATGGCCTATCTGTTTCCTCCGTTTGATCTCTTGCCTCGGGTGATTGCTCGCATAAGCAGGAACAGGCATCAGTGATTTTAATCGCTTCAGCTTGGCCTCTGAGAATCTGGTATGCAGATCTAGTGGAGATGTCATATCTACCTCCGTGGAGGCTACCCCTGAGGAAGGACCTTGTTATTCAGGGACCCTTTCTTCATCCAAATATCGTTTCTCTGAAGCTGACTGCTTGGAGATTGAACGCTTGATTCTATGTAAGCGGGGTTTTTTGGAGTCCGTGATTGAGACTCTGATCCAGGCTCGTAAGCCGGTTACTAGGAAAATTTACCATAAGATATGGAGGAAATATGTTTTTTGGTGTGAAGCTAAGGGATATTCTTGGAGTAAGGTTAGGATTCCAAGAATATTATCCTTTCTACATGAGGGTCTGGAGAAAGGTTTGTCTGTTAGTACCCTGAAGGGTCAAATTTCAGCCTTATCAGTCCTTTTGCACAAACGTTTAGCAGATGTGCCAGACGTTCAGTGTTTTTGTCAGGCCTTGGTCAGAATTAGGCTGATGTTTAAGGTGATTGCTCCTCCTTGGAGCATTAATCTTGTTCTTAAGGTTTTACAATGGTGTCTGATTGAGCCAATGCATTCTGTTGACATTAAGCTTTTGTCTTGGAAAGTTTTGTTCTTGTTGGCTATTTCTTCTGCTTGAAGAGTATCTGAACTCTCCGCTTTACAGTTTGATTCTCCTTATCTAATTTTTCATGCTGATAAGGCTGTTCTTTGTACTAAGTTGGGATTCCTTCCCAAAGTTGTGTCCACTAAGAATATTAATCAGGAAATTGTTGTTCCTTCCCTGTGTCCGAAGCCTTCTTTGGATAAGGAGCGTTTGCTGCATAATTTGGACATGGTTCGTGCTCTTAAGTTTTACTTGGAAGCGACTAAAGACTTTCGGAAGTCTTCTGCTCTTTTTGTTCGTTTTTCTGGAAAGTATAGAGGTCAGAGGTCGTCTGCCTCTACTTTAGCTCTTTGGTTGAGGAGTGTGATTCGCATGGCATATGAGTCCTCTGGGAGACAACCTTCAGAGAGGATTAAGGCTCATTCCTCTAAAGCCATAGCCTCTTCTTGGGCTTTCAAAAATGAAGCTTCTATGGAGCAGATTTGCAAGGCTGCAACATGGTCATCTTTATAAACCTTTTCTAAATTTTACAGATTTGATACCTTTGCCTCGGCTGAGACAACTTTTGGGAGAAAGGTCCTTCACGTAGTGGTGCCTTCTGTTTAGGCATGCTGGTTTTTATCCTCCCTATTCATCTGTGTACTCTAGCTGGGGTATTGGTTCCCAACAGTAATTAAAGTAATTAAGATGAACCCGTGGACTCACCACATATTTAGAAGAAAACAAAATTTATGCTTACCTGATAAATTTATTTCTTCAAGATGTGGTGAGTCCACGGACCCACCCTTTGTTTTTTGGGTTATTGTTAGAGGTTTTTGACTAAACCTCAGTCACCTCCGCACCTTGTGTTACTTTCCTTTCTCCATTTACTCTCGGTCGAATGACTGGGGTTTATGGGTAGGGAAGTGATACTTAACAACTTTTACAGTGGTGCTCTTTGCCTCCTCCTGCTGGCGAGGAGTGGTATTCCTAACAGTAATTAAGATGAACCCGTAGACTCACCACATCTTGAAGAAATACATTTATCAGGTAAGCATAAATTTAGTTTTTCAGCGGGCGCATTCCAGTTTTCCCAGGGGGGAGGCTTAGAGAGCTGTTTGGGGGTTGATCAGGGAGGTTAGGCGGGATCCTATACTGCAGAAAATACATAAAACAAAAACAAAAAAACTTTTATTTTAGTACTGGCAGACTTTCTGTCAGTACTTAAGATGGAGGTGACCATTGTGGGGGGAGGGAAGAAAGCTGTTTAAGAGGGATTAAGGACGGATCAGGGGGTGGGATGTGTCAGGTGGGAGGCTGATCTCTACATTAAAGCTAAAATTAACCCTACAAGCTACCTTATTAACCCCTTTACTGCTGCTCCCTGTATGACCAACAACACCACATACAAATTATAGTAACTGCACAGCTCTGTGCCTATAAACCTTATTAAACCCCCTGATTTAGTGCTCCTGTATGTGACCAAAAGCACCACATACACATTAAAGTAACTGCACAGCTCTGTGCTAATAAACCTTATTAAACCCGATTTAATGCTTCTTGTATGTGACCAACAACACCACATACACATTATAGTAACTACACAGCTCTGTGCCTATAAACCTTATTAAACCCTTGATTTAGTGCTCCATTAATGTGACAACAACACCACATACACATTATAGTAACTGTACAGCTCTGTCCCTATACATCTTATTAAACCTCTGATATAGTGCTCCCTTTATATGACCAACACCACATACACATTATAGTAACTGCACAGCTCTGTGCCTTTAAACCTTATTAAACCCCTGATTTAGTGCTCACTGTATGTGACCAACATCACCACATACACATTATATTAACTACACAGCTCAATGCCTATAAACCTGATTAAATCCCTGATTTAGTACTCCCTGTATGTGACCAACAACACCACATACACATTATAGTAACTACACAGCTCTGTCCCTATACATCTTATTAAACCTCTGATATAGCAGATCAGTACGTGGATGCCCTGGCTTGTCTCCCAGCGGCTCCCCGGCTACCCCAGGCCCGGCCGGGGACAGCAATCCCCGGGGTGCTTTAGGTGTGGTCAACCTTGCCATGTCCGACGATACTGTCCGACACAGCCAAGAAACCCCCTAGCACAGCAGCCTAGGAACCCCTCACCGGCCCAGTGGGTAAGCGCTCCAGTAAGGACTTATCCAGCCACTGCTCACTGCCTGTATGCGGCAGGTCTTGCCAACTATGCCGACTGGGCAGATGAAGAAGTTGGCATCCTACATGAGGTCAGCCCTGTGACCAAAGATAACTGGCAGCACCATCGCCAGGATGTCTGGGTCAATGGGCAGGCAGCCCAGGGATTAAGGGAGACTGGAGCCACAGTCTCCCTGATCCAACCCCACCTCCAGCTGAACAGGGAGGACTCTTGCCATTCAGGTGGCTGGAGGTGCCATATTGGAGATCCCCACAGCCTGGGTGCATTTGAACTGGGGAGCCGGCTCCCGTGATGCAGAGGTGGGCATCATGAAACAGCTACATGCCTAGGTCTTGTTGGGGAATGACCTCGGTCACCTTGCCTCAGCCTTTTTGGGGAATAACTCCCTCAATACCTGCCCAGTAACCACCCACCAGCAGGCCAGGCGTCAAGCCACCACACCGGATTTGGGGACCCAGGTGAGACATTCTGCCCTGACTCTTACCTTACCCTGACCTTCTGCCCTGACGCCTACTTGGCCTCTACCTTCCGCTCCCAATCCAACCCTATCCCCCCTGACCAACCTTCCTGGGCGTCCCCCTCCGACTTTGCCCAGGAGACCTTGAGCGACCCAAGCTTAGCCCCTTACCGAGACCGAGTAGGTACTGACCCCCAGGGCCCCGTGAAGGAACGTTTCCAGTGGGAGAGAGGGCTCCTGTACCGGATCTCCGAGAGGAGAAAAGGGCCAGTGCCCAAACATCAGCTGGTCATACCGAAGAAGTTTTGGTCTGACCTACTGCGTATAGGAAACGATATCCCCCTAGCTGGACATTTAGGACAGTCCAGGACCCACCACTGCCTGACCCAGACTTCTTCTGGACAGGGATTACAGTAGACATTAAGGACTACTGTAAAACCTGCCCAGTGTATCAAAAGGTAGGGAAGACTGAAGATCTACTAAAGCTCCCCTGCAACCCCTTCCCATTATTGACGAGACCTTCAGTAGAGTGGCGTGGATATAATTGGACCTTTGGCCCGACCTAGCCCCACTGGGAAGAAGTATATACTTACAGTGGTTGACTATGCTACCTAATACCTGGAGGCAATCCCCCTGGCCAATATCCAAGCGGAGACAGTAGCAGATGCAATTCTCTGGATATTTACCAGGGTAGGCTTCCCCCGGGAACTCAATTCACTATGGAGATCACCCGGCAGTTGTGGAGGCTATGCGGGATCAAACCCCTGCACAATGCTCCTTATCCCCCCAGACTAACGGGCTATGTGAGCGGGTTAACAGGACCTTAAAGCAATTGCTTAAGACGTTCTCATCCTCTCACAAGGACTGTGAGAGGTTCCTGCCGCACCTCCTCTTTGTATATTGAGAGGTGCCCCAGGAATCCACTGGTTTCTCCCCATTCAAATTATTAGTATATGTCCGGAAGATAAGAGGACCCTTACACCTAGTAAGAGCCCATTGGGAGGGGGTCACAGAAGAGGAAGGACCATCCGTTGTGGAGTATGTCCTCCAACTCAGGAACTGGCTGAAGGACCTCGCCGACAGGGGGCGAGAGAACCTTCAGGTTCCTCAAAGAAAACAAAAACGATGGTACGACCGAAATGCTCGTACTCGGACCTTGACAGTAGGGCAGAAGGTCCTAGCTCTGAAGCCTGTCAAAACAGACATGCTATGGGCCTCCTGGCAGGAACCCTACCGGTGGTGGATTAGCTAAATGTCACCACCTACCTGGTAGCCAAATGTTCATATGACGAGCCCGCCGGACCTTTCATGTGAACATGTTAAAGGCATACCTAAAATGGACCAAGGATGTGGCTGCTATCTGTGCTCCGGCTGTGGAGGACTCTGAAAGTCTTCCCATGCCGGAGCTCCCCGGGCAAAATGAGACCCCCCCAAGGAGTAGCCGACATATCCCTAGACGAAAGGTTAGGGACTGAACAGAGAGAGCAAGTCTGGCAACTCCTTGAAGACAGATGAGATATGTTCTCTACTGTCCCTGGGTACACCACAGCGGCCATACACCGAGTGGAGACCCCGGGACAGGCCCCCCTACGATAGGCAGCCTACAGGATCCCAGAGGCAGTCAGGGACAGTATGCACCGCAAGCTCAGGGGAATGTTGGACCCATGTGTTGTCGAACAGTCCCTGGGCCTTCCCGGTGGTGCTGGTACCCAAGAAGGACGGGACTACCCAGTTCTGCATTGACTACTGTAAGCTCAATGACAGAACCACAACTGACGCCTACCCTATGCCCAGAGTCGATGACCTATTAGACAGAATCGCCCGCGGCCACTTCCTGACCACGCTCGACCTCTGCAAGTGATACTAGCAGATCCCCTTAGACCCTAATTCCGTCCCCAAGTCCTCCATCACCCCCTTCGGCCTCTACCAGTTTGAGGTCATGCCGTTTGGAATGAAGAAAGCTTCAGCCATCTTCCAAAGGATGGTGGATCACCTTCTGGATGGCCTCCAGGACTATGCCTGCACAAACCTGGATGACATTGCCATCTATAGAGACACCTGGGAGTACCATTTGGTCCACTTAGGCGTCTTTCTAGACCACCTCAGAGCCGCCGGGCTAACCTTAAAGCCTGACAAATGCACCATAGGGTGCTCGGAGGTCCAGTACCTGGGCCACCGAGTGGGCTGCGGAAAGCAGCGGCCAGAGTCGGCTGAGGCAGTGGCAAACTGGCCCACTCCCAAGACCAAAACCCAAGTCCTGGCTTTCCTAGGAACCGCAGGATACTACCGGAAATTTGTCCCTAATTACAGTACCCTCTCCAAACCCCTGACCATACTGACCCGTAAATGACTTCCCAGACAGGTCCTGTGGTCCCCAGAATGCGAAACTGCCTTCCAGAGCCTTAAATCTGCCTTAATCTCTGCTCCTCCTGTCCTGGCCGCTCCTAACCCCACCCAACGGGTTTGTGTCCACACAGATGCCTCTATGTTCGGGTTGGGAGCAGTGTTAAGCCAGGTGGACAAAGAAGGACAAGAACACCCCATAGCCTACATCAGTTGGAAGCTGTTGCCCAGAGAGGTAGGCTACGCGGTGGTGGAGGAGTGTCTGGCCCTGGTATGGGCCCTAAAGAAATTGCAGCCCTACCTCTATGGGAGACCTTTCACCGTCCTCACAGACCACAACCCCCTCGTATGGCTTAATAGAGTTTCTAGGGACAACGGAAGATTGCTGCTGTGGAGTTTAGCCCTGCAGCCCTTTAACTTTGACATTCAGTACAGGCTGAGAAAAAGCAATGGAAACGCTGATGGAGTTTCTCGGCAGACTGAAGTTTTTATAAGCTCCTCAGACAGCCCCGGGCCGACCCGTGTGTGGATCTAGCCGGGTCTGCTGAACTGAAAGGGGGGAGCTGTCACAGATACCGGGCTGCAAGGGTTAAACCCCTAACCTTTACTACCTCACCCCCTCTCATTTCTTGGCGGTTTTGGGCTCCGCAGAGCAACCTAATCTCCTAGACCTTCCCTTATTGTGAGAATTTGTGTGTGAACCTGATCTTGAAAGAGCTGGTCTCTGACCGACCTATCCCTCTCCGGCCGGCCGGGCCCCTGGGTCTACTGGACGGACGTCGCACCCAGCATCCTCCGGATATCTTTACCTCCGGCCGCTTCAGAGGTCCCTTGCCCCAGAGCTCTGCTCTTTTGAGGCTTGGTACCCCGTGGGGAGGGTAAGATGTGGGCCAATTGCCAGAGGTGAGCACCATAGGGAACCGGGATTTCCGAGCCCTACTCAGCAGACGGACACACTGGACATTATGGAGACACCAGCCTGTCTGGAGGGGCAGGAATGGTGGGAGATTTGGGGGACCGATAAGGTTCTTATCAAGATTAGTTTGTGTATAAATGTTGTGTGTTTTTCCTAATAAAGTGTACTTCTTGTTTCACCTGAATGCTAGTCTGTCTAGTTATTTGGGTGGGAACTGCTATAATCACTCTTCTCCACTACATAGTGGCAGGTTCCAGGTGCTGGAAGGATCCTTTGGTGGAGCTACCCAGTCGGGGTAGCCGGAGTCCGTCACATTGGTGGCACCAGTGGGATGCTTCAATCTGCCTGGAACGTCCAAACCACCACCTGAAGACATACATGGATGGAGCAGTATGAGAGGCTCCGAAAGGAAGAACTAAAGAGCCTGCTGGTGGCCCGTACAGGAAAACTGCAGAGAACAAGTCAAAGGCAGTGATCATTGAAGAGCTGATGAAGGACAATTGAGATAGTGCACCCGGTGGTAGCCAAGAGGAAGAACGGATCAGTGGGGCCTCCTCCCAGGGGACCACCATGTCTGACCTCGAGAGGCAGGTCCAGTGGCGGCTGGCCCTCTATGGACCTAACCCACCGAAGAGATTATTACTCTGGTAGTTGCTGACGCCACCAGGGTTTATCTGATGGAGCTCCAGAAGTCCATGGTGTGAGTGTTGCCCAGATCCCCTGGACCCATTGCCGCGGCCAAAGAAGTTACCTCATGAGGCCTTTCGGGCCTTCAAGGAAGGGGAGGGAGAGGATATTGACTGCTACCTCCAGCTGTTCTAAACCCAGTGCAAGATGCAGGGAGTTGCCACTGCAGACAGGGTTACCATCCTGATCGGGAAGCTATCTGGTCTGGCCCTGGAGGCATTCCATACTGTTCCATCCAAGGATCAAGCCAACTATGACCGGGTGAAAGAGCACATCCTTGCCCGCTAAGTTTCGAGAGCTGCAAAGACAAGAGGGGCAGTCATACACAGAGTGGGCCCACCGGTAAGCCCGGGGAAAACCACCCGAGACTAAGCTATCCAGCTCATCTTGCTGGAACAATTTTACAACCGCACCCGGCAGAGGTACGGGACTGGGTGAAGGATAAGAGACCAACAACAGCAGACCAAGCCGCCGCCCTGGCAGATCAGTACGCGGATGCCCGGTGCCAGGCTGCCCCGGAACCCCAGAGAGCAGCCCATTCCGCATCAACCCCAGCTCGTCTCCCAGTGGCTCCTCTGCAACCCCAGGACCGGCCGGCCGGCTCCAGTTTCCCCAGCTATGGACAGCAATCCCCGGGGGTGCTTTAGGTGTGGGCAATCCGGCCACGTCCGACAAAACTGTCAGACACAGCCAAGAAACCCCCCAGCACAGCAGCCTAGGAACCCCTCACCGGCCCAGTGGGTAAGCGCTCCAGTCAGGACTTATCCAGTCGCTGCTCACTGCCTGTATGCAGCGGGTCCTGCCAACTATGCCGACTGGGCAGATGAAAAAGTTGGCATCCTAAATGAGGTCAGCCCTGTGACCAAAGATAACTGGCAGCACCATCGCCAGGATGTCTGGGTCAATGGGCAGGTGGCCCAGGGATTAAGGGACACTGGAGCCACAGTTTCCCTGATCCAACCCCACCTGGCCCCAACCTCCAGCCAAACAGGGAGGACCCTTGCTGTTCGTGTGGCTGGAGGTGCCATATTGGTGATCCCCACAGCCTGGGTGCATTTGAATTGGGGACACGGCTCCCATGATGGGGAGGTGGGCATCATGAAAGAGCTACCTGCTGAGATCTTGTTGGGGAATGACCTTGGCGACCTTGCCTCAGTCTTTTTGGAGAATAACTCCCTGGGTACCTGCCCAGTGACCACCCGCCAGCAGGCCTACCCCCTGACTAACCCTCCTGGGCTGTCCCCCACCGACTTTGCCCAGGAGACCTTGAGCGTTCCAACCTTAGCCCCTTACCGAGACCGTGTACCTACTGACCCCTAGGGCCCCAGGGAGGAATGTTTCCAGTGGGAGAGAGGGCTCCTGTACCGGATCTCAGAGAGGAGAAAAGGGCCAGTGCCCAAATGTCAGCTGGTCGTACCGAAGAAGTTTTGGTCCGACCTACTGCGGATAGGAAAAATATATTCCCCTAGCTGGACATTTAGGACAGTCCAGAACCCGCCACCACCTGACCCAGACATTGTTCTGGCCAGGGATTACAATAGACAATAAGGACTACTGTAAAACCTGCCCAGTGTGTCAGAAGCTCCCCTGCATCCCTTTCCCATTATTGATGAGCCCTTCAGTAGTATGGCCGTGGATATAATTGGACCTTTGGCCCGACCTAGCCCCAGTGGGAAGAAGTATATACTTACAGTGGTTGACTATGCCACCCAATACCCGGAGGCAATCCCCCTGGCCAATATCCAAGCGGAGACAGTAGCAGATGCAATGCTCCGGATAATCACCAGGGTAGGCTTCCCCTAAGAAGTGATATCCGACCAGGGAGCTCAATTCACTGCGGAGATTACCCGTCAGTTGTGGAGGCTATGCGGCGTCAAACCCCATGCACAGTGCTCCATATCACCCCCAGACTAACGGGCTATGTGAGCGGTTTAATGGGACCTGAAAGCAATTGCTTAGGACGTTCTCATCCACTCACAAGGACTGCGAGAGGTTCCTGCCGCACCTTCTCTTTGCATATTGACAGTTGCCTCAGGAATCCACCGGTATCTCCCCATTCAAATTAGTATATGGCCGGAAGATAAGGGGACCCTTACACCTAGTGAAAGCCCATTGGGATGGGGCCACAGAGAAGGAAGGACCATCAGTTGTGGAGTACGTCCTCCAACTCAGGGATCAGCTGAAGGACCTCACTGACAGGGTGCAAGAGAACCTTCAGGTCACTCAAAGAAAACAGAAACGGTGGTACGACCGAAATGCTCATACTCTGACCTTGACAGTAGGGCAGAAGGTCAACCTACAGGCCTCATGGCAGGGACCCTACCGGGTGGTAACAGCTGAATGGCACCGCCTACTTGGTAGTCAGATGACGAGTCCGCCGGACCTTTCATGTGAACATGTTAAAGGCATACCTAGAAAGGACCAACGATGTGGCCGCTATCTGTGCTCAGGCTGTGGAGGACAGTCTTCCCATGCCAGAGCTCCCAGTGCAAAATAAGACCCCTCAAGGAGTAGCCGACATACCCCTAGATGAGAGGTTAGGGACTGGACAGAGAGAGCAAGTCCGGTGACTCCTGGAACACTGACGAGATATGTTCTTTTCTGTCCCTGGGTACACCACATCGGCCATACACCGAGTGGAGACCCCGGGACAGGCCCCCCCCCCCCCACGACAGGCAGCCTACAGGGTCCCAGAAGCAGTCATGGACAGTATGCACCGCAAGCTCAGGGGAATGTTGGACTTAGGACGGGACTACCCGGTTCTGCATTGACTACCGTAAGCTCAGTGACAGAACCACATCTGACGCCTACCCTATGCGCTGAGTCAATGACCACTTAGACAGAATCGCCCACGGACAATTCCTGACAACCCTCAACCTCTGCAAGGAATACTGGCAGATCCCCTTAGACCCTGAATCCATCCCCAAGTCCGCCTTCATCATCCCCTTCGGCCTCTACCAGTTCAAGGTCATGCCGTTTGGGATGAAGAACGCTCCATCCACCTTCTAAAGGATGGTGGATCACCTTCTAGATGGCCTCCAGGACAATGCCTGCACATACCTGGATGACATTGCCATCTATAGCGACACCTGGGAGGACCATTTGGTCCACTTAGGCGTCGTTCTAGACTGCCTCAGAGACGCCGGGCTAACCTTGAAGTCCAACAAATGCACCATAGGGCGCTTGGAGGTCCAGTACCTAGGCCACCGAGTGGGCTGCGGCAAGCTTGAGGCAGTGGCAAACTGGCCCACTCCCAAGACCAAAACCCAAGTCCTGGCTTTCCTAGGAACCACAGGGTACTACCGGAAATTTGTCCCTAATTACAGTGCCCTCGCCAAACCCCTGACCGACCTGACCCACCTGACCCGTAAATGACTTCAGACAGGTCCTGTGGTCCCCAGAATGCAAAACTGCCTTCCAGAGCCATAAGTCTGCCTTAATTTCTGCTCCTGTCCTGGCTGCTTCTAACCCCACCAAATGGTTTTGTTTCTACACAGATGCCTCTATGTTCGGGTTGGGAGCCAGGTGGACGAAGGACAAGACCACCCCGTAGCCTACATCAGTTGGAAGCTGTTGCCCAGAGAGGTAGGCTACATGGCGGTGGAGGAGTGTCTGGCCCTGGTATGGGCCCTGAAGAAATTGCAGCCCTACCTCTATGGGAGACCTTTCACTGTCCTCAAAGACCACAACCCCCTTGTATGGCTTAACAGAGTTTCTAGGGACAACGGAAGATTGCTGTGGTGGAGTTTAGCCCTGCAGCCCTTTAGGACATTCAGTACAGGCCTGGAAAAAGCAATGGAAAGGCTGATGGACTTTCCCAGCAGATTGAAGTGGCATAAGCTCCTCAGACAGCCCCAGGCCAACCTGTGTGTAGATCTAGCCGGGTCTACCAAACTAGCAGGGGGGAGCTGTCACAGATACCGGGCTGCAAGGGTTAAACCCCTACCCCTTACTACCTTACCACCTCTCGCTTCTTGGTGGTTTTGGGTTCCTCAGCGCAACCTAATCTCCTAGACCTTCTTTTTTGTGAGAATTTGTGTGTGAACCTGATCTTGAAAGAGCTGGTCTCTGACCGACCTACCTTTCTCTGGCTGGCCGGGCCCCTGGGTCTACCGGCCGGCCGCCGCACCCAGCATCCTCTGGTGATCTTTACCTCCGCCACTTCAGGGGCCCCTTGACCCAGAGCTCCGCTCTTTTGAGGATTGGTACCCCGTGGGCCAATTGCCAGAGGTGAGCTCCATAGGGATCCGGGGTTTCCAAGCCCTACTCAGCAGATGGCCTGCCCCATGGAATTGCCGGCCGGCCACAGCAGCTCGGATTCCCGGTCACCTTTAACTCAGGTCACTCCAGTGGCCCCTTGTCCTAGAGCTCCGCTCTTTTGGAGATTGATATCTCTCAGGGAGGACTAGAGGTGGGGTGATTTTCTGGGGGTTACGGACCTCCCCTCAATGCTCATTTCCCAGAGGTCTTCCGAGTGTACGCTGGGTAGCCCCTAACTCCGACCCCCAGTCATGGATCAAGGCGCTTCTTGGACTGAAGCAACTGGGGGCTAAGGGCTTTCCAGCGACACCCTGGAAGTGCCGACGCTCCCCCAGGATCACCCCTAATGCACCCTCCATGTACCGCTGGACACTGAAGGCCATTGGACATTATGGAGGCACCAGCCTGTCTGGAGGGGCGGGAATGGCGGCAGATTTCGGGGAGCGATAAGGCTCTTATCAAGATCAGTTTGTATATAAATGTTGTGTGTTTTTCCCAATAAAGTGTACCTGTTTCACCTGAATGCTAGTCTGTCTAGTTATTTTGGTGGGAACTGCTATAACCACTCTTCTCCGCTACATAGCGGCAGGTTCCAGGTGCTGAAAGGATCCTTTGGCGGAGCTATCCAGTCGGGGTAGCCGGAGTCTGTCACATATGTGTCTTACTGGCTTTATCAGATAACAACTACAAATCAATGCACTTTATACTAACTTAATATGGCTAGCCTTCTTATCTGTGGACTAAAGCCAAGATTGACTTCTCCAAATATGTCAAATGGGTGGAGTCCGTCCATTAAAAAAATGATGACTGAAGTAAAAAAGGATGCTAATTTATTTTTCAAGTATTTAAACTTGGCGGATATGTTATTCTACACAACAGAAATGTCTTGTAAATTGCAAGGGGTTCATTGTCTCTTTAATGTTCATTGTCTCTTTAAAGCGATATAAGATTGCAAAATGAAATTGCTCTAAAATGTTACAGCATGTTATTAATGCACTGTTGTTTGCATAATCCTGTGTTTTAACTCCTGCAAAGTGATTAAACACATAGATAAAGCCAGATCCAGAGCAGCAGCTAGCTGAGCACATCTAATGACCAATTAGAAGAGACTAATGTGTGTAGCCATCAATCACCAGCTAGTAGTGCACTATCGCTGAGGTTATGTACATATGCTTTTCAACAAAGGATACCAAGAGAGCAACATACATTTTATAATAGAAGTGAATTGCTCTGTCTGAACTATGAAAGTTCAATTTTTACGTTCACTGAGTCTGTGCACCTGGTGCCGGTCTCTTGGTTAAAGGGACATTATACCCTAAATTTTTTTTTCATTATTCAGATAGAGCAGCAATTCTAAACAACTTTCTAATTTACTTTGATTATCATTTTTTCTTTGTTCTTTCCCTGTCTTTTGTTGAAAAGCAGGGACGTATGCTCAGGAGCGTGAACGCTTCTGCAGCACTATATGGCAGCAGTTTTGCATGAATGTTATTCATTTGCAAGAGCACTAGATGCCAGCACTATTTCCTGCCATGTAGTAATTCAGGTACCTACCTAGGTATCTCTTCAACACAGAATATCATTGGAACAAAGCAAATTTTATAATAGAATTAAACTGGAAACTTACTTTAAAAACGCTGTATGCTCTGTCTGCATTACAAAGAACATTTTTGGGTTTCATATCCCTTTAAGGGTAAAGGTTTTTAAACAGGAGCGGCCACTCGGGTATGAATCCACTGTTCCGGCTGCACTTAGTGCACGTGCACTGTGTATGGGATAAGGCTTTATGGGGTGCGCAGCCAAAAAGCAGACAGCAACACAATGCAATAAACATCTTGCACAGAAGTAATAAAAGTAATATACGTCATTATCCAATGTTAAAGGGATATGAAACCCAATTATTTTCTTTCATGATTCAGAAAGAGCATGCTATTTTAACCCCTTAATGACCAGCGCTGTACCCTAATTAACCCCTGGGCTTCTCTCTGCCGCAATCTTGCTAAAACTAGCGAGATTGTGCTATTTCTGTACGCCTCATGAGGGGGGCAGTGCAGAAATAGACGGGCAGAGGTACATCGGGCTGCAGTGGTATCGATCATTGGTGGATGGGAGGGTAAGGAGGGAGGTGGGTGGGCGGCCCATCGCTGGAGGGGGGCGGGAGGTGGGCAGGAATGTTACTGAAAAATCCTACTGAGAGCAGCAGGGAGGGGGAAGAAGGGAGTGGGGAGGAGGGAGAGGGGGATTATACTGAGGGATGGATAAGAGGGTGGGAAATCGATCTGGGAGGGTATTAAGGGGGGCAGCTACACTACAGAAAAAAATGGGTATTTTAAAAATTTTTACAAAAAAAAAGCCTAATTCTTAATCAAACTGGGTACTTGCAGACAGCTGCCAGTACCTAAGATGGCGGCAAATTGGTAGAAAGGGGAGGGTTAGAGAGCTATTTGGGGGGGATCAGGGAGGTTGGGGGGTAAGGGGAGATCCTACAATGCAGAAAAAAAAATATATATATATATAAAAAAAATTTTTTTTTTTTTTTTTAAAAAAAGCCTTTTATTTAAGAACTGGCAGACTTAAGATGGGGGTGACCATTGTGGGATGGGGGAGGGAAGAGAACTGTTTGAGAGGGATTAGGGAGGGATCAGGGGGTGGGATGTGTCAGGTGGGAGGCTGATCTCTACACTAAAGCTAAAATTAACCCTACAAGCTACCTAATTAACCCCTGGGCCTCTCTCTGCCGCCATCTTGCTAAAACTAGCGAGAATGCGCTATTTCTGCACACCTCACGAGTGGGGTAGTGCAGAAGGTACCGATGCAGAGAGGGCCCCTCTGTGTTTTTTGAGTAACCCACACAAATTACGTTGTAGTTTTGTGTTGTTTTTTTTTTTTTTTTGAACGGACCAAACACTTTTAGAAACCAGATTCAGTTTGAATTAATACCCTAATATGGTAAATATGAAATGCTAAACTGATTTTTGTAATTTTTTTTCTATAATGTGCATGACAAACCGCATAGGAGTCATTATTTCCTTAACATTTCAAACACATAATATAGAACACATTTAGCATCAGTTTACCTTTAAAAAAAAAAACAACTTAATTTATGTAAGAACTTACCTGATAAATTTATTTATTTCATGGTGACAAGAGTCCATGAGCTATTACGTTGGGATACACATTCCTACCAGGAGGAGGCAAAGTTTCCCAAACCTCAAAGCCTATAAATACCTATAAATACCTCACCCACCTCACACAAACCATTTAAAAAAGCCTGGGCTTTTATAGGATGTTTTGGAACATGAGTTAGAAAAAAACATCCTTTAGGAGGCTTGATTTTGAATCCAATTCGATATCCCTGAGAAATTATATTCTGGATCCAGGAATTTTTGACAGATTTTGACCAAATTTCCTGAAAAAGTTTTAATCTGCCTCCTACCAGAAGAACTGGGTTGGAGTGCCGCAAGTTCATGCTGTCTTTTGGACAGGATTTGGTTTCCTGAATTGCTTGGATTTATTCCAATTTGAAGTCGGTCTCCAGTTAGAGCCAGGGGCTTTAGGAGAGGTGGAAGTTTTCTGTTCTTTACTCCAAAAGGAACGAAAAGGATTAGGAGCCTTAAATTTCCCTTTAGATTTATAGTCTTGAGACAAAAAAACAGACTTACCTCCAGTAATAGAGGAAATAATAGAATATAATTAAGAACAAAATAGATTCTTACCTTGAAAAGAAAGAGAGAGTAATATCATTTTAGATACAATATCAGCATTCCATGATTTAAGTCATAAGGCTCTTCTGGGAAGAATAGCCAAGGACATAGTGTTAATATTGATTTTTAAAATATCAAGTACGGCATCGCAAATAAAATGATTTGCCTGTTGAAGTAAATGAAGAATGTTACAACATTCAGGATCTGAAGAAAACTGCTGAGCAAGACTAGAAAGCCAAAAAGTAGAGGAAGCAGCTACATCAGCAATAGATATGGCTGGTCTAAGGACATAGCCAGTATGTAAATAGGCCCTCCTAAAATAAGATTCAAGTTTCCTATCTAAAGGGTCTTTGAAAGAAGTACTATCTTTCAAAGGAATAGTAGTACATTTAGCTAGAGAAGAAATGGCCCCATCGAAGAAGGGTTAAAAAAGAGGTACCTGGTCTAGATCATTCCTTAGCAATCATATCAGACACAGCATTAGGAACATGAAAAATCTCAGGGAGATTAACTATAGTCTTAAAGGGATACTAAACTCACATTTTTTCTTTTCATGATTCAGATAAAGCATGACATTTTAAGTTTTCGTTCTCTTGCTATCTTTATTTAAAAAGCAGGAATGTAAAGCTTAGCAGCCAGCCCATTTTAGGTTCAGCGCCATGGATAGTGCTTGCCTATTGGTAGCTGACATTTAGCCACCAATAAGCAAACATAACCCAGGTTCTCAACCAAAAATGAGCCGGCTCCTATGCATTACATTCCTGCTTTTTAAATAAAGATAGTAAGAGAATGAATAAAAAATGATAATAGGAGTGAATTAAATTGCTTAAAATTGCATCCTCTATCTGAATCATGAAAGAAAAAATGTGGGTTTAGTGTCCCTTTAAATACTGAATTTAGACTATTACAGGGTTTATTATCAGAAGTTGAGCTTCTTCAATCCCCAAAGTGACTAAAATTTATTTTAAAAAGAAAACGAATATGATCAATTGTAAATATAAAAGAAGAATTATCTGGTTCTCTATCAGATGAGGGAGCCTCAGGATCAGTGGCATGCTCATCATTAGAAGATTTATCTGTTCAGTATATACATTACTGGTTTAAAGTAAAACATGGGCTGACCTTTTTCTTTATTTGAAGGCGGCAGTGCAGTAATGGCCTTCTCAATGGCAACAGCAATACATTTCTTCTTTGCTGGGAGTACACCATCTGCATCCATCTGTGAAATGGAAACAGTAGATGCATTTGAAACCATAGAGACATTATCAGTATGTGATAAAAAAAATCTATACATGAGTCACATAAATTTGCTTAAGAAGCTACTTCAGAATTTTCACAAAAAACCCACTTCGCTTTGGTAGAAAGTTGTTAAACAGACTCAAGTCCTATGGTTACTTCAGGGATAGGTGCAGACTGCTTTATCATGGCAAGAAATGAATAAATTTAAATAAGGCAATAATAACAATATATTCCCCTTATAAACTTTAAGGCATGGAAAAGCTTTGTAAGGGAGGGACGTATAAATAAATAAAAAAGGCGCAAATTCTAAATCGCGATAAAAAAAAACGAGCATCGATGACATCATTGCGGGACCGTTAAAAACACGTGACGCGGCGGCCATGTTTATGAGAAAAAAAAGTCCCAAGCTTCTGTAAGGTATGCTATCAAGACTCAAAAAATAAATTTTTAAAAGGAACCTTTAGAAACGTTTCCAACCCCTTAATAATAACAACAGTTATTACATAAAGTAGAAATAATGCCTGTCCCTGGGCTGTATATAAAACATTTATATAACAAGCTTAAACATAAGTGCCCATCCACAGCTATGAGTGTCTTTAGTATTGAAAAAGGAAATTTATGTTTACCTGATTTATTTATTTTATGATATGACGAGTCCACGGATTTCATCCTTACTTATGGGATATCGCCTCCTGGTCAGCAGGAGGAGGCAAAGAGGACCACAGCAGAGCTGTATATATAGCTCCTCCCTTCCCTCCCACTCCAGTCATTCGACCAAAGTTAGGAAGAGAAAGGAAAAGCCAAGGTGCAGAGGTGACTGAAGTTTAACAAAAATAAAGACCTGTCTTAGAAAATGACAGGGTGGGCCGTGGACTCGTCATATCGTAAAAGAAATACATTTATCAGGTAAGCATAAATTTCCTTTTCTTTTACAAGATATGACGAGTCCACGGATTTCATCCTTACTTATGGGATACAATACCAAAGCTATAGGACTCGGATGAAAGGGAGGGACAAGACAGGAACCTAAACGGAAGGCACCACTGCTTGAAGAACCTTTCTCCCAAAAACAGCCTCGGACGAGGGAAAAGTATCAATTTTGGAAAATTTGTAAAAAGTGTGAAGAGACGACCAAGTTGCAGCCTTGCAAATCTGTTCAACAGAAGCATCATTTTTAAATGCCCATGAGGAAGCCACAGCCCTAGTGGAATGATGCGTAATTCATTCAGGAGGCTGCTGTCCAGCAGTCTCATATGCAAAACGGATGATACTCTTCAGCCAAAAAGAAAGAGAGGTAGCCGTAGATTTCTGACCCCTACGTTTTCCAGAAAAAATAACAAATAATGAAGATGATTGACGAAATTCTTTAGTCGCCTGCAAGTAAAACTTCAGGGCACGGACCACGTCCAAGTTATGTAACAGACGCTCCTTCTTAGAAGAAGGATTAGGACGCAATGAAGGAACAATAATTTCCTGATTAATATTTTTGTTGGAAACAACCTTAGGAAGAAAACCAGGTTTGGTACGTAACACTACCTTATCGGAATGAAAAATAAGGTAAGGAGAATCACATTGTAATGCTGAAAGCTCAGAAACTCTGCGAACAGAAGAAATAGCAACCAAAAATAAAACTTTCCAAGATAACAATTTAATATCTATGGAATGCATAGGTTCAAACGGAACCCCTTGAAGAACCTTAAGAACTAAATTCAAACTCCAAGGAGGAGCAATAGGTCTAAACACAGGCCTGATTCTAGTCAGAGCCTGACAAAAAGATTGAACATCCGGAATATCTGCCAGACGTTTGTGTAGCAAAATAGATAAAGCAGAAATCTGTCCCTTTAAGGAACTTGCTGATAACCCTTTCTCCAAACCTTCTTGGAGAAAAGATAAAAACCTAGGAATCCTAATCTTACTCCATGAGTAGCCCTTGGATTCGCACCAATAAAGATATTTACGCCATATCTTATGGTAAATCTTTCTAGTAACAGGCTTATGTGCCTGGATCAAGGTATCAATGACCGAATCAGAGAACCCTCGCTTAGATAAAATGAAGCGTTCAATCGCCAAGCATTCAGCTGCAGAGAAACTAGATTTGGATGATAGAAGGGTCCCTGAATGAGAAGGTCCTGCCTCAATTGAAGCTTCCATGGTGGCAGAGAGGACATGTCCTCCAGATCAGCATACCAAGTCCTGCGAGGCCACGCAGGAGCAATGAGAATCACCGAAGCCCTCTCCTGTTTGATCCGAGCAATCACCCAGGGAAGGAGAGCAAACGGTGGAAACACATAAGCTAGGTTGAATGACCAAGGCACTGCCAAGGCATCTACCAGTTCGGCCTGGGGATCCCTGGACCTGGATCCATATCTCGGGAGCTTGGCATTCTGACGAGACGCCATAAGATCCAGCTCCGGTCTGCCCCATCTGAGAATCAGGTTGGCAAATACCTCCGGATGGAGTTCCCATTCCCCCAGATGAAACGTCTGTCTGCTCATAAAATCTGCCTCCCAATTGTCCACTCCTGGGATGTAGATTGCTGACAGATAACAAGAGTGAGCCTCCGCCCACTGAATTATCTTGGATACTTCTGTCATCGCTAAGGAACTCCTTGTTCCTCCCTGATGATTGATGTAGGCCACAGTCGTGATGTTGTCCGACTGAAATCGGATGAATTTTGCCGAAGCCAACTGAGGCCAAGCCTGAAGCGCATTGAATATTGCTCTCAACTCCAGAATATGGATTGGAAGTAGAGACTCCGACCGAGTCCACACATCCTGAGCCTTCAGGGAATTCCAGACTGCACCCCATCCTAGTAGACTGGCGTCCGTTGTCACTATCACCCATGAGGGTCTGCGGAAGCACGTCCCTTGGGACAGATGATCCGGCGACAACCACCAAAGAAGAGAATCCCTTGTCTCCTAATCCAGATCTATCTGAGGAGACAAATTTGCATAATCTCCATTCCACTGTCTGAGCATGCTCAGTTGTAGAGGTCTGAGATGAAAACGAGCAAACGGAATGATGTCCATTGCCGGCACCATCAATCCAATTACCTCCATGCACTGAGCCACTGATGGCCGCGGATTGGACTGAAGGGATCGGCATGTATTCAGAATCTTTAACTTTCTGACTTCCGTCAAAAAGATTTTCATGGATATATAAAGTCTATTAGAGTTCCCAGGAAAGGAACCCTTGTCTGTGGAATTAGTTAACTCTTTTCTAGATTCACCTTCCACCCGTGAGTCCTTAGAAAGGATAGAACAATGTCGGTATGAGACTTTGTCAGCTCATAAGACGACGCCTGGATCAGAATATCGTCCAGATAAGGCGCCACTGCAATGCCCCACAGCCTGAGAACCGCCAGCAGAGACCCTAGAACCTTCGTGAAGATCCTGCGTGCCGTGGCCAACCCGAAAGGAAGGGCCACGAACTGAAAATGTTTGCCCCGAAAGGCAAACCTCAGGAACTGGTGCATCCTTTAAGTCCACAGTAGTCATATATTGACCCTCCTGGATCAATGGAAGAATTGTCCGAATAGTCTCCATTTTGAAGGATGGAACTCTGAGAAACTTGTTTAGACTCTTGAGATCTAAAATGGGTCGGAACGTTCCCTCTTTTTTAGGAACCACAAAAAGATTTGAGTAAAACCCCTGCCCCTGTTCCTGTATTGGAACGGGACAAATTACTCCTATAGTGGAGAGGTCTACAGACAATCGTGAAAGAAGAAACCTTCCCCTTTTGAACTCCAACTGATACCCTTGAGACACGATTTCTAGTGTCCAGGGATTCTGAACATCTCTTATCCAAGCCTGAACAAAGAGAGAAAGTCTGCCCCCTACTAGATGCGGTTCCGGATTGGGGGCCGCCCCTTCATGCTGTTTTGGGAGCAGCAGCGGGCTTCTTGGGTTGTTTACCCTTGTTCCAAGCCTGGTTGGGTCTCCAGGTGGACTTGGCTTGTGCATAATTCCCTTCCTGTTTAGCGGAAGAGGAAGAGGGGATTCCCTTGAAATTTCGAAAGGAACGAAAATTACTCTGTCGTCCCCTTTGCTTAGATGTTTTATCTTGAGGGAGGAGGTGACCCTTACCTCCCGTAATGTCAGAAATTATGTCCTTCAGGTCAGGCCCGAACAGGGTCTTTTCCTTGAAAGGAATAGCCAAGAGCTTGGATTTAGAGGACCCATCCGCAGACCAAGATTTTAACCATAAGGCTCTTCGTGCTAAGATGGAGAATCCTGAAGTCTTAGCCGCCAATTTGGTGATCTGAAAGGAGGCATCTGTAATAAAAGAATTAGCCAGCTTAAGCGCCTTAATTCTATCCTGTATTTCCTCCAAAGAAGTCTCCGTCCTAAGAGACTCTTCTAGAGCGTCAAACCAAAAAGCAGCCGCAGTCGTTACTGTTACAATGCAGGCCGTCGGTTGCAACAAGAACCCTTGATGAACATAGAGTTTTTTGAGAAGACCCTCCAACTTCTTATCCATGGGGTCTTTTAAAGCACAACTGTCCTCGATAGGGATAGTCGTACGCTTAACTAGGGTAGAAATAGCTCCCTCCACCTTAGGGACCGTCTGCCAAGAATCCCGAACGGTGTCAGCTATAGGGTACATTTTCTTAAAAATAGGGGAAGGGGAGAACGGGATACCCGGCCTCTCCCATTCCCTTGCAATAATTTCCGAAATACTCTTAGGAACCGGAAAAACATCGGAATAAGAAGGAACCTCTAAGTACCTGTCCATCTTACTCAATTTCTCTGGTGGGACCACAATAGAGTCACAGTCGTCCAGAGTCACCAAAACCTCTAGTAGCAAAAGGCAGAGGTGTTCAAGCTTAAATCTGAAGGACATGACGTCCGAATCTGGCGGGGCAATGCACTGCCTGAGTCAGACAATTCCCCCTCAGATAGAGCCTCCATACCCCCCACCTTAGAGCCCTGGGAGGGTACATCGGAGATCGCCATCAAAGCATCAGAAGTCGCAGGGACCTCAAGGGCCTCTTTCCTAGTACGTTTGCCTTGCAACGCTGGCAACTTAGATAAAACTTCTGTAAGGGTGGATGACATAACTGCAGCCATATCCTGCAGAGTGAAAGAAGCAGACGCCGTTGAAGAACAAGGCGTCGCCTGAGTGAGCTGTAATGGCTTTGACGCTTGGGGAGAAAGCTGCGGCATATTCTGAACCTCATCAGCAGAATCCTGAGCAGCATCCGTTAAAGACAAACTTTTATTAAAGAAAATGTGTTCTCTAAACTGTAAAGTCCTTTCAGTACATGAAGGACAAAAAGTAACAGGGGGTTCCACATTGGTATTCAAACATAATGAACATGTGACACTTTGCAAATCCATATCCCAAACAAGAATGAACTATTAATATAAAGACAAAAGCACAGTCTGTCTATGTAATCGTTTTTCTTTTCTTTTGTATAAAAAACAGAGAAAAATGGAAAAGTTTTATGTTCAAAACTAAGGCAGCTATAAGCTTGTTTGATTTATAATGCGCTTATAATTGCTGCTGTAAATTCTGTTATGCTTTGCTCTAGAAGCGTTCTGTGCCTTAAAACACTCACAAAAAGAACTAGTGTAAACCAGTGCACCTCGCCAGAGCTCCGCTGCGGCGCCTACCTGCCCCCACGACACAGTGACACAAACAGCCAAACACCCGGACGCTCAAGACCGCCTGCTTTAATTACTATAACCATGCGGTCTCGACAAACGTCCGGGAAACACGTCCTCTGCAGATCTCAGCCAGAAGAAAGAGCACGGCTTCCAGACACATCCGGTCTGAAGCGCGCAAAATCAGCCCCGCCCCTCGTGGGCGGTAATCAGAGAGAAGGCCTCTTGCAAAGTAAAAATGGCTGTAAATAAACATTATAAGCGACCTCAAAACCCTGAAACTAAAATCGCTTAACCCAGTACTGCTCACAGCAGCTAACCATAGTGACAAAACACGATAACACATGCATCACGGTCATCCAACCGAAATTAAGCCTCTTTCTCTGAATTATTCTTAGCAATCCCCAGCGTCAAACAACAGCCCTGATTAGAATAACGTCACTGTAGGAGCCAAATGAACATAGTTAGCCCCACTACGTGACACTGACAGTCAGCATTTCACATTGTCCTTGAAATACACTGTACCACCAAATTGAGTCAGGTTTAAGCCCCATACGATAGGCAAACCCTACAGCCCTTTTCTGAGTTAAGATGTCCTAGAATAAAATAGCTGTACATACCTGAAAGCTGAGCGACAGCATGATCAGTCCCACATTCAAGAGGTTCTGCAGGTCCCTCCTGTAGCACTGTGGAGACATACCGGGTCTTAGTTAAAATATGCTAAGACCATCATCTGAAGGGCAGCACACATCATGGGAGGCACAGTGAGAATTGAATCCCTCCAGTTCCCATTGCTTTGACGCCACCAGATGCTTCTCTTTTTTTTTTTTTAAATGAAGAGACTGATCTGGTCTAGGCTACACCCTAAAACAAAGTAGCACACTTAGACACTACACTACAAATAATAAACTCTTGATTGAAGAATCTAAACTAACACCTCACTTTACCTCTTCCTATCACTAACACAGGCAAAGAGAATGACTGGGGTGGAAGGGAAGGGAGGAGCTATATATACAGCTCTGCTGTGGTGCTCTTTGCCTCCTCCTGCTGACCAGGAGGCGATATCCCATAAGGATGAAATCCGTGGACTCATCATATCTTGTAAAAGAAATATACTTTTGATTGTAGACACTCGCCCACCAAAAGCAGACAGCCAAACCAGTACTGAAACATATCAGCAGAGATAATGGAATAGGAGAATAATGTTGATCTGTAAAGGGAGGCAAAAGATGAATCCCTGAGACCGAATTTACAGAGCCCATGAAAAATTTCCTGTGAGGCGAAAAACATGATGTCATAAGGCAGTACTCCCTATACTTCCCTCTGACAAGCACTGTACTCTGAGGGGAAATGGGCTTCAATATGCTCTGAAGCACCTTTCACAGAAGAAATCAAGCACATCATGCTTCAACCATCTCCAAATGAGGCAACGTTTAAACTGAGGTATGTGTCAGGTGGGTGGGGGTATTTATAGGCTTTGAGGTTTGGGAAACTTTTCCACCTCCTAGTAGGAATGTATATCCCATACGTAACAGCTCGTGGACTCTTGCATCTATATGAAAGAAAAGAGGATTCAATATACCTTAAAAAATCGTTTTTAATTAATCAAAATTCTACTTTCACAAAGGGGTCAGTCGTTAATTTTGAGAATGTTTGTACTCACGTGTTAGTGTATGGCAGCAGCTGAGCACAGCCCCCCAACCACACTGTGTGTGTATTACTGGTATCTAGTTGGTTAAATCTCAAATATCTGTGTAATAAAAAATGTATATTATATATGTATATATATATATAAGGGGTGAACCTTCATGAGAGCATGTGTCAAAATTAGTGACAATCCATTAAAAAGAAATATCTTGCTGTCCATACACCATTTTATACTACAGTGCAGTGGGCAGCAGTATGTAGGGGGGGGGGGAAATAACTAAGCCTTTATTATTTATTTTTCTCACTGCCACCAATACCTTCATCTTCTGCAGCACATCAGGCTTTGTGGTTAGTTTTGCAGTACATTGTCTAGTTATTGGCACTACACTGCAAAACGAAATACTGATGTACTGCAGGGGGTGTAGCAGACATTGGTGCCTGTGTACATAAAACATTTTTATTTAAGCTTTATTTAATTAATTTATTTTTATTATCAATGTCACTAGTCATCTACAACCCCTATATCTGTCTCACCCACATACCTCATTCCCAGAACCGTATATACAGACACTTAACCCTATATAGAAATCCATCTGCCTCATATGCACCACCCCCTCCTATAGCACCTCATGTAGATATATAATGTACTATAGAGATGTTCATGTGTCTATAATACATAAATACACAACTGCCAGCACCTTATATGTAAACATTTAACTCAAGGTTGCCTCTGCCTCACACACACAGCCCCCTCTCCCCAGTTCCTTAAAGTGAATGTAAAGTTTGACGAATGTGTGCCCGGTTTTTAAAAATCCTATTAAAAACAGGGGCACTTTCATTCATCAACTTTGCATTTCACTTGTTTTGTTAAAATACTTTCCTTTTATTCTTGAAAGCTGCTCCAGCGCTTCCCCCGCCCGTCGTAAGCCTCTTCGTACGTCAGAAATGACGAATCCGGCTTCCTCCAATCATGGTTTCCCCCCCAGAGCAAACATTGCCTGATGCCAAGCCGTGATTGGAGGAAGCCGGAATCGTTATTTTTGACATATGAAAAGGCTTGGGGTTTTAACAAAACGAGTGAAATGTAAAGTTTTATGAATGAAAGTGCCCCTGTTTTTAATAGGATTTTTAAAAAACGGGCACACATTCGTCAAACTTTACATTCACTTTAAATACAGATATATAGTATAAAGAGGTTCCTCTGCCTCGCACACACAGCCTCTCCCCAGTGCCTTATATACAGATATATAAAATTCTAAAGAGGATCCCTCTAAATCACACATAGGGGCCGATTTATGAAAGTCTGGCCCCCTCCCCAGTACCTTATAGACAGATATATATCATAGAGAGGATCCCTGTGCCTGTCACACACAGCACGACAAGGAAGTTGGTTTCTTATTCAAGCTGTTTCTTATTCGTGAAATTCTGTTTCTTATTCATGGAAGTTGGTTTCTTATTCAAATTTTTTGTCAAAGTATAGGTTTTATTTAAATAATAATATGATTCATATAATGTAGTTAAACAGAGGTGGAATCCCTTTATACAAAAATTGGATATACAAACTGGAAAAAAGGGCATACGTTGGCACCAATACAAATATTACTATTTTAAATAAGTAACTGATATTTTCAAAGGGTTAATAACCATTGGGCCACTGATTTCCCTATGAATATATACAGGGTATATCCTCCTATATGACATGCAATTATTTTTAGCCTGGCCCAATGGTGTTTTTGGCACAGAAATTGATGCCAACCCTGGCATAGGTGCTCTAATTCTCATTTTTTTTAATAAGTAACTGATATTTTCAAAGAGTTAATAACCATTGGGTCACTGATATCACTATTAACCCCTTAAGGACCAGCGACGTACCCTGTATGTCGCTGGCCTTTTTTTGGGACTTGATTGTTTTATAGCGCGGTCTTGCCACCAGCGTTGAGACTGCTCTATTCCACAAAGCCTGCTGGAGGGAGGGCATTAATAGCGTGTTCTTGCTAGACTTGTGCTATTATGTCCTGAAAAAACCCTTAACGACCTGTGACATACAGGGTACATTGTGGTCATTAAGGGGTTAATATATACAGGGTAGATCCCACTCCATGACATGCAATTGTTTTTAGCCTGGCCCAACGGTGTTTTGGGCACAGAAATTGATGCCAAACCCGGCATAGGTGCTGTAATTCTCATTTTTTAACAAGCAACTGATATTTTCAAAGGGTTAATAACAATTGGGCCAGTGATTTCACTATGAATATATACAGGGTAGATCCCCCTCCATGACATGCAATTGTTTTTAGCCTGGGCCAATGGTGTTTTGGGCACAAAAATTGATGCCAACCCTGGCATAGGTGCTCTAATACTCATTTTTGAATAAGTAACTGATATTTTCAAAGGGTTATATTTTCAAAGGGTTAATAACCATTGGGCCACTGATTTCACTATGAATATATACAGGGTAGATCCCCCTCCATGACATGCAATTGTTTTTAGCCTGGCCCAATGTTGTTTTGGGCACAGATATTGATGCCAACCCTGGCATAGGTGCTCTAATTCTCATTTTTGAATAAGTAACAGATATTTTCAAAGGGTTAATAACCATTGGCCCACTGATTTTACTATGAATATCTACAGGGTAAATCCCCCTCCATGACATGCAATTGTGTTTAGCCTGGCCCAATGGTGTTTTGGGCACAGAAATAGATGCCAACACTGGCATTGGTGCTGTAATTACCATTTTTTAATAAGTAACATATATTTTCAAAGGGTTAATAACCATTGGGCCACTGATTTCACTATGAATATATACAGGGTAGATCCCCCTCCATGACATGCAATTGTTTTAGCCTGGCCCAACGGTGTTTTGGGCACAGAAATTGATGCCAAACCCGGCATAGGTGCTGTAATTCTCATTTTTTAACAAGTAACTGATATTTTCAAAGGGTTAATAACAATTGGGCCACTGATTTCACTATGAATATATACAGGGTAGATCCCCCTCCATGACATGCAATTGTTTTTAGCCTGGGCCAATGGTGTTTTGGGCACAGAAATTGATGCCAACCCTGGCATAGGTGCTCTAATACTCATTTTTGAATAAGTAACTGATATTTTCAAAGGGTTATATTTTCAAAGGGTTAATAACCATTGGGCCACTGTCACTATGAATATATACAGGGTAGATCCCCCTCCATGACATGCAATTGTTTTTAGCCTGGCCCAATGTTGTTTTGGGCACAGATATTGATGCCAACCCTGGCATAGGTGCTCTAATTCTCATTTTTGAATAAGTAACAGATATTTTCAAAGGGTTAATAACCATTGGCCCACTGATTTTACTATGAATATCTACAGGGTAAATCCCCCTCCATGACATGCAATTGTGTTTAGCCTGGCCCAATGGTGTTTTGGGCACAGAAATAGATGCCAACACTGGCATTGGTGCTGTAATTACCATTTTTTAATAAGTAACATATATTTTCAAAGGGTTATATTTTCAAAGGGTTAATAACCATTGGGCCACTGATTTCACTATGAATATATACAGGGTAGATCCCCCTCCATGACATGCAATTGTTTTTAGCCTGGCCCAATGTTGTTTTGGGCACAGATATTGATGCCAACCCTGGCATAGGTGCTCTAATTCTCATTTTTGAATAAGTAACAGATATTTTCAAAGGGTTAATAACCATTGGCCCAATGATTTTACTATGAATATCTACAGGGTAAATCCCCCTCCATGACATGCAATTGTGTTTAGCCTGGCCCAATGGTGTTTTGGGCACAGAAATAGATGCCAACACTGGCATTGGTGCTGTAATTACCATTTTTTAATAAGTAACTGATATTTTCAAAAGGTTAATAACCATTGAGCCATTGATTTCACTATGAATATATAAAGGGTAGAACCCCCCTCCATGACATGCAATTTTTTTTAGCCTAGCCCAGTGGTGTGTTGGGCACAGAAATTGATGCCAACCCTGGCATAGGTGCTCTAATACTCATTTTTGAATAAGTAACTGATATTTTCAAAGGGTTATATTTTCAAAGGGTTAATAACCATTGGGCCACTGATTTCACTATGAATATATACAGGGTAGATCCCCCTCCATGACATGCAATTGTTTTTAGCCTGGCCCAATGTTGTTTTGGGCACAGATATTGATGCCAACCCTGGCATAGGTGCTCTAATTCTCATTTTTGAATAAGTAACATATATTTTCAAAGGGTTAATAACCATTGGCCCACTGATTTTACTATGAATATCTACAGGGTAAATCCCCCTCCATGACATGCAATTGTGTTTAGCCTGGCCCAATGGTGTTTTGGGCACAGAAATAGATGCCAACACTGGCATTGGTGCTGTAATTACCATTTTTTAATAAGTAACATATATTTTCAAAGGGTTATATTTTCAAAGGGTTAATAACCATTGGGCCACTGATTTCACTATGAATATATACAGGGTAGATACCTCTCCATGACATGCAATTGTTTTTAGCCTGGCCCAATGTTGTTTTGGGCACAGATATTGATGCCAACCCTGGCATAGGTGCTCTAATCCTCATTTTTGAATAAGTAACAGATATTTTCAAAGGGTTAATAACCATTGGCCCACTGATTTTACAATGAATATCTACAGGGTAAATCCCCCTCCATGACATGCAATTGTGTTTAGCCTGGCCCAATGGTGTTTTGGGCACAGAAATAGATGCCAACACTGGCATTGGTGCTGTAATTACCATTTTTTAATAAGTAACATATATTTTCAAAGGGTTATATTTTCAAAGGGTTAATAACCATTGGGCCACTGATTTCACTATGAATATATACATGGTAGATCCCCCTCCATGACATGCAATTGTTTTTAGCCTGGCCCAATGTTGTTTTGGGCACAGATATTGATGCCAACCCTGGCATAGGTGCTCTAATTCTCATTTTTGAATAAGTAACAGATATTTTCAAAGGGTTAATAACCATTGGCCCAATGATTTTACTATGAATATCTACAGGGTAAATCCCCCTCCATGACATGCAATTGTGTTTAGCCTGGCCCAATGGTGTTTTGGGCACAGAAATAGATGCCAACACTGGCATTGGTGCTGTAATTACCATTTTTTAATAAGTAACTGATATTTTCAAAAGGTTAATAACCATTGAGCCATTGATTTCACTATGAATATATAAAGGGTAGAACCCCCCTCCATGACATGCAATTTTTTTTAGCCTGGCCCAGTGGTGTGTTGGGCACAGAAATTGATGCCAAACCTGGCATAGGTGCTCATTCTCATTTTTTAAAAAGTAACATATTTTCAAAGGGTTAATAACCATTGGGCCACAGATTTCACTAGGAATATATACAGGGTAGATCCCCCTTCATAACATGCAATTGTTTTTAGCCTGGCCCAATGGTGTTTTGGACACAGAAATTGATGCCAACAATTTTTTTTTTTATAAATATTTTTTTATTGAGGTAATGAAAACATACACAAAATAATCACAAGTTGAAGGGCAGCAACACAAGTACAATAATGCAAGGTACATTGAATACATAGTTAAATATCCCAATTAGTAGGAAATTACATCTCACCAAGTCAGTTCTAAATATTACCCTACAACATTTCACCTACTTTTATTGATAAACTACATAGCATCCTCAGTGGGACAAAGATCCACATAAGGGATCTGAAATCTAAAATATAGTTGAAGACACGTTATTTATACAATAGCATCATGTGGAAAAAATTAGTTCTTTTGCGCATATCAATGGGTAATGCTCACAGGTCAGCCTCAATTGAGTCAGTCGATATATGGCTGTAAGGACCGGGCAGATAAGTATCCTGGGTCCCAGAGTTAAGTCCTCACGTTACCCCACTCCTGCTCGCCAGCTTTTAATTCCATTCTGGGCAGCTGGGAAGACTGTGACAATCCGGGAAAGCAGATAGATGTGGGCCGCAGATGTATCCTCCAAGCAAGTCCCGGTATTTAGCCAGCCGACCGCCTCTCCATACAGGGACTGGGCAGCGTTAGTGTAGTAGAAGAAGTGATCTAGCGGCAACATCTCAGGCTGAGTATGCGATTCCTCCCCCGTTACCGTCCCAGCTCTCACACTACCCCCAGCCTCCAAAGAGCCAGCGGCAGCTCCCCAGATGGGAACCAAGGAAAGTAGGGAGGGCACACAATCTTTCAGTCGCTCGCATACCTGCATTCTCACATCCGAGCGCGGTCCTCCTCCAAGCAGCGTTTTGTTACACCGCCTAGCTAAGTCCGCACTCGCACCTCTCTGGGACCCAGCGAACATCTTCTTTGAAGCAAGGTGACTGGCGGTAGACACTTGGGTAGGGCCCTCATGTGCAGCGGGGGCTCCAGGAGGCTCAGTTCTTTCCGTGCACGGACGCCTACTGATCACCAGAAACCGGTCCAGTCTAGAAAGCAGGTTGCGGCCATATTCCTCGAAAAGGGCAAGTATAGCTGTGTGAGGGTCCTCCATGATAACACCACCTCGTGGTTAGGCCGCACTCTGTGGTTCAGACAGCAAACCGGGAAAGCACTCTCAGGTCTCGCTCCAACTTCTGTAGTTTGGTATCAGTTAGGGGTAATTTACATCCTCATTGTTTATGGGCTCTCCAATGAAGAATATCCCCAAAAAAACATATAATACAGGCAGGAGCTAGTATCATATGCGACCAGTCGTCTCGGCGGTTAGCTCCGCCCCCCCTAAATGCCATTTTTTAATGAGTAACAGATATTTCCAAATGGTTAATAACCATTGGGCCACTGATTTCACTATGAATATATACAGGGTAGATCCCCCTCCATGACATGCAATTGTTTTTAACCTGGCCCAGTGGAGTTTTGGGCACAGAAATTGATGCCAACACTGGCATTGGTGCTGTAATGACCATTTTTGAATAAGTAACATATTTTCAGTTAATAACCATTGGGCCACTGATTTCACTATGAATATATAAAGGGTAGATCCCCTTCCATGACATGCAATTGTTTTTAGTCTGGCCCAATGGTGTTTTGGGCACAGAAATTGATGCCAACACTGGCATTGGTACTGTAATTACCATTTTTGAATAAGTAACATATTTTTCGAAGGGTTAATAACCATTGGGCCACTGATTTAACTATGAGTATATACAGAGTAGATCCCCTTCCATGACATGCAATTGTTTTTAGCCTGGCCCATGGTGTTTTGGGCACAGAAATTGGTACCAACACTGGCATTAGTGCTGTAATTACCATTTTTGAATAAGTAACATATTTTCAAAGAGTTAATAACCATTGGGCCACTGATTTCATTATGAATATATACAAGGTAGATCCCCCTCCATGACATGCAATTGTTTTTAGCCTGGCCCAATGGTGTTTTGGGCACAGAAATTGATGCCAACACTGGCATTAGTGCTGTAATTACAATTTTTGAATAAGTAACTGATATTTTCAAAGGGTTAATGACCATTGAGCCACTGATTTCACTATGAATATATACAGGGTAGATCCCCCTCCATGACATGCAATTGTTTTTAGCCTGGCCCAATGGTGTTTTTGGCACAGAAATTGATGCCAACAGTGGCTTTGGTGCTGTAATTACCATTTTTGAATAAGTAAAATATATTTTCAAAAGGGTTAATAACCATTGGGCCACTGATTTAACAATGAATATCTACAAGGTAGATCCCCCTCCATGACATGCAATTGTGTTTAGCCTGGCCCAATGGTGTTTTGGGCACAGAAATTGATGCCAACACTGGCATTGGTGCTGTAATTACCATTTTTGAATAAGTGACAGATATTTTTGAAGGGTTAATAACCATTGGGCTACTGATTTCGCTAAGAATATATACAAGGTAGATCCTCCTCCATGATATGGAATGGTTTTTAGCCTGGCCCAATTGTGGTTTTGGCACAGCAATTGATGCCAACCCTGGCATAGGTATTTTAATTCTCATTTTTTAATAAGTAACTGATATTTTCAAAGGGTTAATAACCATTGGGCCATTGATTTGACTATGAATATATACAGGGTAGATCCCCCTCCATGACATGCAATTGTTTTTAGCCTGGCCCAATTGTGTTTTGGGCACAGAAATTGATGCCAAGAGAGATGTCACACACACAATGTGAAGGGCCTAGGTGCAGAGTTACTTAAAAATTGCTACTATTGTGTGAAAAAGCTCATACAGAGTCCATGGGGCCGATTTAACAAAGTCTGGCGGACATGATACGCTGTAGTGTATCATGTCCGCCAGAAATCGCTGTATGCGGACAGCATATGCTGTCGGCATTCAGCATTGCACAAACAGTTCTAGTGAACTGCATGTGCAATCCCGCCCCCTGCAAATTTGCGGCCAATTGGCCACTAGCAGGAGTTGTCAATCAACCCGATCGTACCAGTAAAGGAGCAGCGGTCTTAAGACCGCTGCTTCTTAACTGCTGTTTCCAGCAAGCCTGAAGGTTTGTGTAGAAACAGCTACATTGGGGCCCATTGACCGTTTGGTTAATCAGTCCCCATATCTGAGCAGCAACATCTCTTAAAAGGACCCTTATTGGAAAAAACAGGGTCTATCATTTCAGATGAGGGCTTTTGTGTCCCTGTAGGATGAAGGTTATTAACATAAAAATGTTGATCAACGGAACCAACAGCTAAAACAGACAAGGCATTAGTTGTCCTCCTATGATATGGATAATCACCATGATAAATAATAAACACTTCCCCAAATGACTACTATTGAGTTTGCTATGAAACTCTAGGAAGGCTACTATACAGCTCAGAGCTCTAAAGTAAAACACCATTGGGCCAGGCTAAAAACAACTGCATATCATGGAGAGGTATCTACCCTGTGTATATTCATAGTGAAATCAGTGGCCCAATGGTTATTAACCCTTTGAAAATATCAGTTACTAATTAGAAAATGGTAATTACAGCACCTATGCCAGTGTTGGCATTAATTTATGTGCCCAAAACTCCATTGGGCCAGGCTAAAAACAATTGCATGTTTTGGAGGGGGATCTACCCTACATATATCTACCCTACATATATTAACAGTAAAATCAGTGGCCCAATGGTCATTAACCCTTTGAAAATATGAGTTACTTGTTTAACAATGGTAATTACAGCACGTATGCCAGTGTTGGTATGCATTTCTGTGCCCAAAACTCCATTGGGCCAGGCTAAAAAAAGAAAGAATCTCATGTTAGGGGGATCTACCGTGTGGATATTCATAGTTAAATCGGTGGCCCAATGGTTATTAACCCTTTGAAAATATCAGTTACTTATTCAAAAATGGGAATTACAGCATCTATGCCAGGATTGGCATTCATTTATGCCAATTCATTTATTTTTCAAAACACCATTGGGGCAGGCTAAACGCAATTGCATGTCATGCAGGGGGACCCACCCTGTATATATTCATAGTAAAATCAATGGCCCAATGGTCATTAACCCTTTGAAAATATCAGTTACTTATTCAAAAAAGGGAATTATAGCACCTATGCCAGGGTTGGCATCAATTGCTGTGCCCAAAACACCATTGGGCCAGGCTAAAAACAATTGCATGTCATGGAGGGTGATGTACCCTACATATATTAACAGTAAAATCAGTGGCCCAATGGTCATTAACCCTTTGAAAATATGAGTTACTTGTTCAACAATGGTAATTACAGCACGTATGCGAGTGTTGGCATAAATTTCTGTGCCCAAAACTCCATTGGGCCAGGCTAAAAACAACTGCATGTCATGGAGAGGTATCTACCCTGTGTATATTCATAGTGAACTTAGTGGCCCGATGGTTATTAACCGTTTGAAAATAACAGTTACTTATTAAAAAATGAGAATTACAGCACCTATGCCAGGGTTGGCATTAATGTATGTGCCCAAAACACCATTGGGCCAGGCTACAAACAATTGCATGTTTGGAGGGGGATCTACCCTACATATATTAACAGTAAAATCACTGGCCCAATGGTTATTAACTCTTTGAAAACATCAGTTACTTATTCAATAAGGGCAATTACAGCACCTAAGCCAGGGTTGGCATCAATTTCTGTGCCCAAAACACCATTGGACCAGGCTAAATACAATTGCATGTCATGGAGGGGGATCTACCCTCTATATATCCATAGCAAAATCAGTGGCTATTAACTCTTTGAAAATATGTTACTTATTCAAAAATGGTCATTACAGCACCAATGCCAGTGTTGGCATCAATTTATGTGCCCAAAACACCACTGGGCCAGGCTAAAAACCACTACATATCATGGAGGGGGATCTACCCTTTATATATTCATAGTTAAACCAGTGGCCCAAAAACAATTGCATGTCATGGAGGGTGATGTACCCTACATATATTAACAGTAAAATCAGTGGCCCAATGGTCATTAACCCTTTGAAAATATGAGTTACTTGTTCAACAATGGTAATTACAGCACGTATGCCAGTGTTGGCATAAATTTCTGTGCCCAAAACTCCATTGGGCAAGGCTAAAAACAACTGCATGTCATGGAGAGGTATCTACCCTGTGTATATTCATAGTGATACAATCAAAATACTTCCACACAGGTGAAAAAGTTCCAGCAGTAAATGGATCGAGATTGAAAGTTTAAAAATGTATCCTTTATTAGTATCCGTAAAAAGTGTACTGTGTAGATTTCACAGAAAAAACTTACAATATCACAGCCAGTAAGCTAGTCAGCCCAAAAGCTCTATATCTAACAGACCAACATGTTTCGTGCTGGTACAGCACTTCGTCAGGGATAGTGAAGGGTTAACTGTCCACCTGTTAAATGCATATCCGGTCCAATCAAAACTCAGCGGCTTCGCTCTGTCCAATAAGGAACAAGATACTGAATTCAAAATGTGTATTATGTAATGCTTCGTTTGCATGTTTAGCTTGGACCAAAGTTGCAGCAACAGGTGTTCAATATAAGACTAATCATTAGTTGTACATATAAAAAATAACAGAAGATATAGAGTTCAATGATGAAAATAAGTTCTCAATGGGAATAAAATTAAAAACAGCACGATTGAATATCCACATGGAATTAAAAGCACCTTAGTATTGCAGCCGACATATGCTGCGCTATAGCAGCAAACCAAATTGACCATACATTTGTATACAAAATATGAATGCAACAATTTATGTTATATTATATTATGTATCAGCTAAGTAGCTGAAAGGAATCAATTTAATATAGTGGTAGATACATGAACTGCCTTGCATGGATATGTAGAATATACTATATTTATGGAAGTATCCAAAATATTTTTTGTATTTTTTATTTTTTAGCTTCTAGTTATCCTTATTAGTCTTATCTGTAAAGGGACCTAATCCGTTGTACATTAAGCGAGCTAGGTGCATGTATATGCATGTATCTTTTAAAGAAGTATACTGGATATTATTCAACATATTCATAGTGAACTTAGTATATTCATAGTGAACTTAGTGGCCCGATGGTTATTAACCGTTTGAAAATAACAGTTACTTATTAAAAAATGAGAATTACAGCACCTATGCCAGGGTTGGCATTAATGTCTGTGCCCAAAACACCATTGGGCCAGGCTACAAACAATTGCATGTTTGGAGGGGGATCTACCCTACATATATTAACAGTAAAATCACTGGCCCAATAGTTATTAACTCTTTGAAAACATCAGTTACTTAATCAACAAGGGCAATTATAGCACCTATGCCAGGGTTGGCATCAATTTCTGCACCCAAAACACCATTGGACCAGGCTAAAACAATTGCATGTCATGGAGGGGGATCTACCCTGTATATATCCATAGCAAAATCAGTGGCCCAATGGCTATTAACTCTTTGAAAATATGTTACTTATTCAAAAATGGTCATTGCAGCACCAATGCCAGTGTTGGCATCAATTTATGTGCCCAAAACACCACTGGGCCAGGCTAAAAACCACTACATGTCATGGAGGGGGATCTACCCTGTATATATTCATAGTGAAATTAGTGGCCCAATGGTTATTAACCCTTTGAAAATATCAGTTACTTATTAAAAAATGAGAATTAAAGCACATATGCCAGTGTTGGCATCAATGTCTGTGCCCAAAACACCATTGGGCCAGGCTAAAAACAATTGCATGTCATGGAGGGGGATATACCCTGTATATGATCATAGTGAAATCAGTGGCCAAATGGTTATTAACCCTTAGAAAATATCTGTTACTTATTAGAAAATGGTAATTAATGCACCAATGCCAGTGTTAGCATCAATTTCTGTGCCCAAAAAACCATTGGGCCAGGCTAAATACAATTGCTTGTCATGGAGGGGGATCTACCCTGTATATATTTGTAGTGAAATCAGTGGCCCAATGGTTATTAACCCTTTGAAAATATCAGTTAATTATTCAAAAATGAGAATTAGAGCACGTATGCCAGGGTTGGCATCAATTTCTGCGCCCGAAACACCATTGGGCCAGGCTAAAAACAATTTCATGTCATGGAGGGGGATCTACCCTGTATATATTCATAGTGAAATCAGTGGCCCAATGGTTATTATCTCTTTGAAAATATGTTACTTATTCAAAAATGGTCATTACAGCACCAATGCCAGTGTTGGCATCAATTTCTGTGCCCAAAACACCATTGCGCCAGGCTAAAAACAATTGCATGTCATGGAGGGGGATCTACCCTGTATATATTCATAGTGAAATCAGTGGCCCAATGGTTATTAACCCTTTGAAAATATCTGTTATTCAAAATAGTAATATTGGTATTGGTGCCAACGTATGACCTTTTTTTTCCAGTTTGTACAGTATATTCAATTGTTGTATAAAGGGATTCCACCTCTGTGTAACTACATTATATGAATCATATTATTATTTAAATAAAACCTTTATTTTTAATTTTAAGGTCAATTTAAAGCAGTCTGTGTGTGTGTGTATATATATATATATATATATATATATATATATATATATATATATATAGGCTTACCAGAAGTCCCACTTTTACTGGGATTGTCCCGGTTTGGAGGCGCTGTCCCAGTGTCCCACCCAGTTGTTCATTCTGTCCCAGTAGGGTTGCCACCTCCAGGTTTCAAATCATGTGTCCGGGTTTCAGACCACCTGACTGGACTGTGGCTCTCCAGCATAGTTGGATGCTGGTACTTTGTTACATACAGCCCTGC